>NW_025972495.1:1820-2237 GCF_021869965.1 Rhincodon typus
AGAAGAAGGAGAGAGAAAAGAAGAGAGAGAAGAAGAAGAGGAAGAAGAAGAAGAAGAAGAAGAAGAAGAAGAGGAAGAGGAAGAGGAAGAAGAAAGAAGAAGAAAGAAGAAGAAAGAAGAAGAGAAGAAGAGAGAAAGAAGAAGAGAGAAAGCAGGAGAGAGAAAGCAGGAGAGAGAAAGCAGGAGAGAGAAAGGAGAGAGAAAAAGGAGAGAGAAAAAGGAGAGAGAAAAAGGAGAGAGAGAGAGAGAGAAAGAAGAAGAGAGAAAGAAGAAGAAGAGAGAAAAGAAGAAGAAGAGAGAAAAGAAGAGAGGGAAAAGAAGAAGGAGAGAAAGAAGAAGAAGAAGAAGAAGAAGAAGGAGAGAGAAAAGAAGAGAGAGAGAGAGAGAAAGAAGAAGAGAGAAAGAAGAAGAAGAGAG
>NW_025972495.1:2737-3051 GCF_021869965.1 Rhincodon typus
AAAGAAGAGAAAAGAAGAGAAAAGAAGAGAAAGGAGAGAGAAAGAAGAAGAAGAAGAAAGAAAGAAGAGGAAGAGAAAAGAAGAGAAAAGAAGAGAAAAGAAGAGAAAAGAAGAGAAAGGAGAGAGAAAGAAGGAGAGAGAAAGAAGGAGAGAGAAAGAAGGAGAGAGAAAGAAGGAGAGAGAAAGGAGAGAGAAAGAAGGAGAGAGAAAGAAGAAGAAGGAGAGAGAAAGAAGAAGAAGAAGAGAGAAAGAAGAAGAAGAAGAGAGAAAGAAGAAGAAGAAGAGAGAAAGAAGAAGAAGAAGAAGAGAGAAAG
>NW_025972495.1:3151-3616 GCF_021869965.1 Rhincodon typus
AGAGAAAAGAAGAGAAAAGAAGAGAAAAGAAGAGAAAAGAAGAGAAAAGAAGAAAGAGAGAAAGAAGGAGAGAGAAAGAAGGAGAGAGAAAGAAGGAGAGAGAAAGAAGAAGAGAGAAAGAAGAGAGAAAGAAGGAGAGAGAAAGAAGAGAGAAAGAAGGAGAGAGAGAGAGAGAGAGAAAGAAGAAGAAGAGAGAAAGAAGAAGAAGAAGGAGAAGAAGAGAGAAAGAAGAAGAGGAAGAGAGAGAGAGAAGAAAGAGAGAGAGAGAAGAAGAGAGAGAGAGAAGAAGAGAGAGAGAGAAGAAGAAAGAGAGAGAAGAAGAAAGAGAGAAGGAGAGAGAGAAGAAGAGGAAGAAGAAGAAGGAAAAGAAGAAAAAGAAGACGAAGAAGGAGAAGAAGGAGAAGGAGAAGAGAGAAAGAAAAGAAGAAGAGGGAAAGAAAAGAAGAAGAGGGAAAGAAAAGAAGA
>NW_025972495.1:5231-5751 GCF_021869965.1 Rhincodon typus
AGAGAGAAAGAAGAAGAGAGAAGAAGAGAGAAGAAGAGAGAAGAAGAGAGAAGAAGAGAGAAGAGAGAGAGAGAAAGAGGAAGGAGCAGAAGGAGCAGAAGAAGAAGGAGAGAGAGAGAAAGAAGAAGGAGCAGAAGGAGCAGAAGAAGAAGGAGAGAGAGAGAAAAGAAGAAGGAGAGAGAAAAAGAAGAAGAAGAAGAGAGAAAGAAGAAGAAGAAGAAGAAGAAGAAGAGAGAAGAAGAGAGAAGAAGAGAGAAGAAGAGAGAAGAAGAGAGAAGAAGAGAGAAGAAGAGAGAAGAAGAGAGAAGAAGAGAAGAAGAGAGAAAGAAGAGAGAAAGAAGAGAGAAAGCAGGAGAGAGAAAGGAGAGAGAAAAAGGAGAGAGAGAGAGAGAAAGAAGAAGAGAGAAAGAAGAAGAAGAGAGAGAAGAAGAAAGAGAGAGAGAGAGAAAGAAGAAGAAGAAGAGAGAAGAAGAAAGAAGAAGAGAGAAGAAGAAAGAAGAAGAGAGAAGAAGAAAGAAGA
>NW_025972495.1:6251-6653 GCF_021869965.1 Rhincodon typus
TTCTTTCTCTCTTCTTCTTTCTCTCTCTCTCTCTCCTTTTTCTCTCTGCTTTCTCTCTTCTTTCTCTCTTCTTCTTTCTCTCTTCTTCTTTCTCTCTCCTGCTTTCTCTCTTCTTCTTCTCTCTTCTTCTCTCTTCTTCTCTCTTCTTCTCTCTTCTTCTCTCTTCTTCTTCTTCTCCTTCTTCTTTCTCTCCTTCTTCTTTCTCTCCTTCTTCCTCTCCTTCCTCTTCTCTCTCTCTTCTTTCTCTCTCTCCTTCTTCTTTTCTCTCTCTCTGTCTCTCCTTCTTCTTCTTTCTCTCCTTCTTCTTCTTTCTCTCTTCTTCTTCTTTTCTCTCTTCTTCTTTCTCTCTACTTTCTCTTCTTCTTTCTCTCCTTCTTCTTTCTCTCTTCTTCTTCTTTTCTC
>NW_025972495.1:6753-7475 GCF_021869965.1 Rhincodon typus
TCTTCTCTCTTCTTCTCTCTTCTTCTCTCTTCTTCTCTCTTCTTCTCTCTTCTTCTTTCTTCTTCTTCTTCTTCTCTCTTCTTCTTCTTCTTCTTCTTCTTTCTCTCTTCTTCTTTCTCTCTCTCCTTCTTCTTTTCTCTCTCTCTCCTTCTTCTTCTGCTCCTTCTGCTCCTTCTTCTTTCTCTCTCTCTCCTTCTTCTTCTGCTCCTTCTGCTCCTTCTTCTCTCTCTTCTTCTCTCTTCTTCTCTCTTCTTCTCTCTTCTTCTCTCTTCTTCTCTCTTCTTCTCTCTTCTTCTCTCTTCTTCTTCTTCTTCTCCTTCTTCTCCTTCTTCTCCTTCTTCTCCTTCTTCTCCTTCTTCTCCTTCTTCTTTCTCTCCTTCTTCCTCTCCTTCCTCTTCTTTCTCTCTTCTTCTTTCTCTCTCTCCTTCTTCTTTTCTCTCTCTCTGTCTCTCCTTCTTCTTTCTCTCCTTCTTCTTTTCTCTCTTCTTCTTTCTCTCTACTTTCTCTTCTTCTTTCTCTTCTTCTTGTTTCTCTTCTTCTTTTTTCTCTCTCCTTTTTCTCTCTCTCCTTCATCTTTTCTCTCTCTCCTTCCTCTTCTTCTTTCTCTCTTCTTCTTCCTCTTCTTCTTTCTCTCTTCTTCTTCTTCCTCTTCTTCTTTCTCTCTTCTTCTTTCTCTCTTCTTCTTCTTCTTTCTCTCTCTCCTTCTTTTCTCTCTCTCTCCT
>NW_025972495.1:7575-7950 GCF_021869965.1 Rhincodon typus
TCTCCTTCTTCTCCTTCTTCTCCTTCTTCTTCTTTCTCTCTCTCTTTCTTTTTCTTCTTCTCTCTTCTTCTCTCCTCTTCCTTCTTCCTTCTTCCTTCTTCCTTCCTCTTCCTCTTCCTCTTCTTCTTCTTCTTCTTCTTCTCTCTTCTTCTTCTCTCTTCCTCTTCTTCTTCTTCTTCTCTCTTCTTCTTCTCTCTTCCTCTTCTTCTTCTTCTTTCTCTTCTTCTTCTTCTCTCTTCTTCTTCTTCTTCTTTCTCTTCTTCTTCTTCTCTCTTCTTCTTCTTCTTCTTCTTCTTCTTCTTCTTCTTTTCTCTCTCTTCTTTTATCTCTCTCTACTTCTTTTCTTTCTCTCTTCGTTTTCTTCTCCTTCTTCTT
>NW_025972495.1:8450-9677 GCF_021869965.1 Rhincodon typus
AGAGAGGAGAAGAAGAGGGAGAGAAGAAGAAGAGGGAGAGAAGAAGAGGGAGAGAAGAAGAAGGAGAGAGAGAAAAGAAGGAGAGAAAGAAGAAGGAGAAGAAGAAAGAGAGAGAAAGAAGAAGAGGAAGAGGAAGAAGAGGAAGAGGAAGAGGAAGAGGACGAAGAAGAGGAAGAAGAAGAAGAGAGAGAGAGAAAGAAGAGAGAGAGAGAAAGAAGAGAGAGAGAGAAAGAAGAGGAAGAGGAAGAAGAGGAAGAGGAAGAGGAAGAGGAAGAGGAAGAGGAAGAGGAAGAGGAAGAGGAAGAGGAAGAGGAAGAGGAAGAAGAAGAAGAAGAGAGAGAGAAAAGAAGAAGAGAGAGAGAAGAGAGAGAAGAGAGAGAGAGAAAGAAGAAGAAGAAGAAAAAGAGAGAGAGAGAAAGAAGAAGAAGAAGAAGAAGAAGAAGAAGGACAGAGAGAGAAGAAGGAGAGAGAGAAGAAGGAGAAGGAGAAGAAGGAGAAGGAGAAGAAGAAGGAGACGAAGAAAGAGAGAGAGAGAAAAGAAGAAGAAGAAGAAAGAGAGAAAGAAGAAGAGGAAGAAGGAGAAGGAGAAGTAGGAGAAGGAGAAGGAGAAGGAGAAGTAGAAGAAGGAGAAAAGAGAGAGAGAGAAAAGAAGAAGAAGGAGAAGAAGGAGAGAGAGGAGAAGAAGATGAAGACAAAGAAAGAGAGAGAGAGAAAAGAAGGAGAAGAAGGAGAGAGAGAAGGAGAAGAAGAAGATGAAGACAAAGAAAGAGAGAGAGAGAGAAAAGTAGAAGAAGAGAGAAAGGAGAGAGAGAAAGCAGAAGAAGAAGATGAAGAAGAAGAACGAGAGAGAAAGGAGAGAGAAAGCAGAAGAAGAAAGAGAGAGGAGAGAGAGAGAAGAAGATGAAGAAGAGGAAGAGAGAAAGAAGAGAGAGAGAGAGAGAGAAAGCAGGAGAGAGAAAGAAGAAGAAAGAAAGAAAGAAAGAAAGAAAGAGAGAGAGAGAAGAAGAGAGAGAGAGAGAGAAGAAGGAGAGAGAGAAGAAGAAGAGAAGAGAGAGAAGAAGAGAAGAGAGAGAAGAAGAAGATGATGAAGACAAAGAAAGAGAGAGAGAGAAAAGTAGAAGAAGAGAGAAAGGAGAGAGAGAAAGCAGAAGAAGAAGATGAAGAAGAAGAACGAGAGAGAAAGGAGAGAGAAAGCAGAAGAAGAAAGAGAGAGGAGAGAGAGAGAAG
>NW_025972496.1:0-442 GCF_021869965.1 Rhincodon typus
GTTCAGGAAGAACAGCGAGGGCTGGGGGCTGGGGGCAACTGTAACAGGATGACACTGCAGGTCCCTGCCTCCAGGACGGTCAGTAACGGAGGGATTGAGAGAGGGGGAACAGGGTGGGGATTGAGAGAGATGGGGGAGAGGTGAGGACTGAGGGAGAGGGTGGGGATTGAGGGAGACAGGGGAGAAGGTGGGGTTTGGGGGAGAGGCTGGGGATTGAGGGAGATGGGGAGAGGGTGGGGATTGAGGGAGATAGGGGAAAGGATGGCGATTGGGGGAGAGGCTGGGGATTGAGGGAGATGGGGGAGAGGCTGGGGATTGAGGGAGATGGGGGAGAGGGTGGGAATTGAGGGAGAGGGAAGGGAGTGAGGGTGAGGAAGGGAAGTGATGGTGAGGGTGGGGAGTGAGGGAGAGGGAGGGGAGTGAGGGAGAGGGAGGGGAGTGA
>NW_025972496.1:542-3156 GCF_021869965.1 Rhincodon typus
CCCCCCGTCCCTATATCTCATCCTCTCCCCTCCCTTTCCACCTCTCTCCCTTCCCTCTTTCCCCCTTCTGTCCCTCCCCCTCTGTTCCCCCACACTCTCTCTCCCCACTTCTGACCCTCCTTCTCTCTCACACACCCTCCCTTCCTCTCTCTCTCTCTTTCCCCACCGTCCTTTCCCCCCCAAACCCCCACTCTCTGTCGGCCCACCTGGGCCTCTGCCGCTCACCGTTACAAAGCCTGCAGCCGAGCTCAGTTCCTCGGCCCCTCGGCCCCAGGCTCGGCCAAGTTTCCCGTCCTGGGTGCGGACGTAACGCTGGCTGTGTTGGGAGCCGTAACGCTCAGAGCAGACGATGTCCATTTCCCCTCTATCCATGGTGGCCTGAAAGCGGGGGGAGGAGTCGGGGGGCTCTGTCAGGAATGGGGAAGGTGGGGGGTGGAGAGGGCTGCTGGGAGCCGAGGTTAGGGGGGGCAGAGGGACGAGAAGGAGAGACACGAGGTTAACAGCCTCGGCTGCAGGAGGACGGGACAGCCCGGGGATGGGGATGGGGGTGCGGGGCAGCTGTTACATCAGCATAACACAGCAGACATCTGTATGTCCCCGCTTCCCCTCCTCCGTGTGAGGTACATAATCCATATGTCCCCGCTTCCCTTCCTCCGTGTGAGGTATATAATCCACATGTCCCCGCTTCCCCTCCACTGTGTGAGGTACATAATCCATACATCCCCACTTCCCCTCCCAGTGCAAGGTATGTAAGCCATACATCCCCGCTTCCCCTCCCAGTGCGAGGTATGTAATCCATATGTCCCCGCTTCCCTTCCCAGTGCGTGGTATATATTCCATATGCCCCCGCTTCCCCTCCCAGTGCGTGGTGTATAATCTACATGCCCCCATTTCCCTGCCTCTGTATGAAATATATAATCCTTTTGTCACTGATTTCTCTCAGTGTGAGGTACACAATCCATATGTCCCTGATTCCCTCCTGTGTGAGGTATATAATGCATATCTCCCTGCTTCCCCTCTCTGTTCAAGGTATATAATCCACGTGTCCACGTGAGGCATATAATGTCCTCTGTGAGAGGCATATAATCCATATGTCCCTGATTCTTCTCCCCATGTGAGGTACATAATGTGTATGTCGCTGATTCCCTGCCAAGTGTGATGTAATATAATCCATTCAATTCTGATTCCCCGCCTCTAAATGAGGTGTATAATCTATATGTCTGAACCTTCCCTCCTTGTGTGAGGTATATAATCCATATGTCTCCAACTGTCCTCTCATTCAGGGTATTTTATCCATGTGCCTCAGCTTCCCCTTCCTGTGATGGATATAATCCCATGTCTCAGATTCCCTTCCCTATGTGATGTATACAATCCATCCACCTGAGATACCTATGTAAATGTATGTAACTCTTACATCTATGTTCCCCCTCCCTGCGCAAACACATACAGTCATACAGCACGGCAGCAGACCCTTCGGCCCAATCAGTCCGTCCCGACCCTAATCCCAAATTTAACCAGTCTCACACCTGCCTGCTCCTGGCCCATATCCCTCCAAACCTTTCCTATTCACATACTTATCCAAATGTTGTAACTGTACCCACATCCAACACTTCCTCAGGAAGCTCATTCCACATGAGAACCACACCCACAGGTAAAAAAAAAAGTTGCCCCCCTCCCTTCTCTCACCTTAAAAATGTGCCCCTAGTCTTGAAATGCCCCCTTCTTAGGGAAAATAATCCTTGCTATTCACCTTATCTATACCTCTCATGATTTTATAAACCTCTATAAGGTCACTCCTCAACCTCTTACGCTCCAGAGAAAAAAGTCCCAGCCTCTCCTCATTACTCAAACCCTCCCTACCCGGCAACATCCTGGTAAATCTCTCCCGAACCCCTCTCCAGTTTAATAACATCCTTCCTACAACAGAACTGGGACACAGTTGCTCCAGAAAGGGCCTCACCAACGTCCCTGTACAACCTCAACGTGACGTCCCCGACTCCTACACTCAAAGGTCAGAGCGATGAAGGCGAGCGCGCCAAACACCTTCTTCGCCCCTCTGTGACGCAAATGTCAAAGAATTATGTCCCTGAGCACCCCCCAGGTTTCTCTGTTCTACAACGCTACCCTGGGCCCTACCACTAATGCTATAAGTCCTGCCCTTGTTTGTTTGATCGAAATGCAACACCTCGCATTTATCCAAATTGAACTCCATCTGTTTTTATTCTAGACGTTTGCTAAATAAAAATGTATCCATCTTAGATTTCACTGTAAGAACTGGCCATGCATCCACTGTAGTTTGTGGAAGAGGGATCCAAACACCGCCCACCCTTTGTGTATCCTAACATCTCCCCCGCATGCTCTGGCCCTCACTGTCAGTCTGTGCTCGCTCGCTCTAGAATCTCCAGCGAGTGTGATCCATAGGTCTCTGTTCCCCATCCCACTGTGATGTATATACTCCATATGTCTCAGCTCCACCCCCCACCGGTGTGATGTATAAACTCCATATGTCTCAGCTCCCCCCCCCCCCCGGTGTGATGTATGTACCCCATATGTTTCAGATCCCCCCCCCCTCCCGGTGTGATGTATATACTCCATATGACTCAGTGCCCCCCCC
>NW_025972496.1:3256-4788 GCF_021869965.1 Rhincodon typus
CACCCACACCGTGCGTTAGAGCTGGGGGCGGATCCAATCTCCTTGGAGCCCCCCCCCCCCGGGTTTGTTGTAAATCCCCCAGTGGTCCCAGCCCCCCCCCCCCGATGTGATAGATCTCTCAGTCGCCACCACCCCTCCCCCCAGACTGAGTGATCTATTGGATCCCTGGATCCTGACAGGATCCCCTACCTGGTTGGGGACAAACCCAAACTCACCTCACTCCAAGGAGATTGGATCCGCCCCCAGCTCTAACGCACTCTCCCATTGGCTGCCGCTGGGTGTTATACACATTCCTATTGGACGGCTCGGGACACAAGGCGGATCACTCAGATGGATCAGAGATAGTAGGAACTGCAGATGCTGGATGGATGTCGGGTTCCGATTGGAGCCTCCTGCTCGTAAGACGGATTCCGATTGGATCGCCTCTGGAAGTAAGATAGATTCCTATTGGATCCCCTCTGGCCGTAAGACGGATTCCTATTGGGTGCCTTCTGGATGTAAGGCGAATTCCGATTGGATGCTTTCTGGCCGTAAGATGGATTTCTATTGGATGCCCTCTGGGTTTAAGATGGACTCCTATTGGATCCCCACTGGATGTAAGATCAATTTCTATTGGATCACTCAGGGAGCTGAAAGGGATTCCTATTGGATAGTTGGGGACGTAGGCGGGATCCCCATTGGCCGAAGGTCTAGGAGGCGGGGCCCGTGGGCAGTGACCGTTGAGATTTGAAAGCGACGCCGTTCGCGCTTCCCGCCCCGGCCTTGGAGGGGAGGACCAATGAGAATCGCCGACGCACGGTGTGGCGTGGGATACCAAAAGTGAGGGTGGGTTGGGGGTTGGGGGAAACGAGAGGTGTCCGCCCATTGGCCGGGCTCTCCCCGTTTCAGCCAATGGAAAGGAGGGGATGATGACCGACGGGCCGCTTCACCAATGGGAGTCAAAGGGTTTGCACGGGGCGGACGTGGAGGCTCGGCCATTGGGAGCGAGGGAGGCGGGGCCGGTCGGGGTGAGGGTAGCGGCCGCCGCCAGCCAATCGCGGGTGTGGGCGGAGCATTCTTCAGCCTCCTCCAATGGCAATGGGAGGGGCGTGGTTTGGACCAATGGCGGCGCGGGGTCAGGGTGAGGGGACATTCCGCCAATGAGGAAGAGGGGGTGTGGCCTAGGCTGACCAATGGGAAGACTATCCGGTTCCGGTGGGGTGGGGGGTGCTTCTGGAAGCCGCGTCCTCTCAGTCGGAGCGTAGCCGCCGGAGGGAGCGGTCGCAGTGAGAGAGAGAGAGAGAGAGAGAGAGAGAGATATGCATAGCCTGAGCCTGAGCCTGAGCCTGGAGGAGAGGAGAGCACAGCCTCATTGGGTAAGACCATAACCAGCACTAACCAGTTTGTGATCATAAACTAACTAGTTAGTAATGACAAACTGACCAGCTAGAGATCATAAACTGACCAGCTAGAGATCATAAACTGACCAGTTAGTGATAATAAGCTAACCAGCTAGAGATCATAAACTAACCAGTTAGTGATAATAAACTAAC
>NW_025972496.1:4798-6429 GCF_021869965.1 Rhincodon typus
ACCAGCTAGAGATCATAAACTAACCAGTTGGTAATAATAAGATGACCAGCTAAAGATCATAAACTAACCAATTAGTGATAATAAACTAACCAGCTAGAGATCATAAACTAACCAGTTAGTAATAATAAACTAACCAGCTAGAGATCATAAACTAACCGGTTCGTAATAATAAGCTGACCAGCTAAAGATCATAAACTAACCGGTTAGTAATAATAAACTAACCAGCTAGAGATCATAAACTAACCAGTTGGTAATAATAAGCTGACCAGTTAAAGATCATAAACTAACTAGTTAGTAATAATAAACTGATCAGCTAGTGATCATAAACTAACCAGTTAGTAATGATAAACTAACCAGGTAGCAATAACAAACTAACCAGCTAATGATCATAAACTAACCACTTGGTAATAATGAACTGACCAGTTAGTCGTAATAAACTGACCAGCTAGTGATAACAAACTAACCAGTTAGGCCGGTAGGTGACAGGTTAGTCACATCGCACTGAGCAGCGAGTTACAGTGCACTGGCCAACAAGATGTAAGCCAACAATTGTGACACTAACTGAAACATGTATTGACTAGCGAGTTATTACCCAGGGATTACAGCGCTGACTGTGAATACTAACTGTGCGAGCTATAATGACCGGCCTGTCAGAACTGAGTAATTGTAGCACTCACTGAAACATACGCTGGTGGGTTAGATATAACCAGCAAATTATAACCACTGACTGGACTATACTTTCACCAGCCTGCACTAAGTGAGCTGTACTTTGGGTTAGCTATAAACTGCACGTTATAGCACTGAGTGAAATAGAAACCGGCCGACCTGCAATAACCCAGTAATTATCGCTATAACTGAAATATACAATGTCTGGTTTACTTATAACTCGGTAACTGTAGGACAAGTCAAAATCTATAGTGTGGACTAAAAATATATTCTGCCTGTTATAGTCCAGGCATTACATCCCTTAGTAAAACATACACTAACTGGCTGGTTATAATTTGGACTATCACGGGCAGTTTTGGGCCCCGTATCTAAGGAAGGATGTGCTTGGCCTTGGAGAGGGTCAGGAGGAGGTTTAAACAGAACGATCCCAGGGAACGAAGGGCTTGTCGTGTGAGGAGCGGTTCAGGACTCTGGGCCCGTACGATGAGAGGGGAATCAGACTGAAACTTAGAGAATACCGAGGAGGTGGGCCTGGATGGAAGTGGATATGAAGAAGGTGGCTCCACTAATGGAGAGACTAGGAACCGGAGTTGGGGGCCGGAGGGGCACGGCCTCAGATTGAAAGGACGACCCTTTAAAACTGAGATGGGGAGGAATTCCTTCCGCTGGAGGGATGCAACTTGTTGACACAGCAAGCCACATTATTGAGTGTGTTTAAGACAGAGGTAGGACCTTGATTGGGAAAGGGCCAGGAGAAGATATATCAGCCGCGATTGAACAGCAGAGCAGACCCAGTGGGCCAAATGGTCTAATTCTGGCCCTAAATCTTGCGGTTTTCTGTCAATTTCTAGCCCTGACTGAAATATACGCTGACCGGTCAGTTATAACGCAGTAACTATGGCCCGGAGTGAAATATTTGCTGACCGGTCAGTTATAACTCAGTAACTATGGCCCTGAGTGAAATA
>NW_025972496.1:6439-6828 GCF_021869965.1 Rhincodon typus
TCAGTTATAGCTCAGTAATTACGGCCCCGAGTGAAATATACGCTGACCGGTCAGTTATAGCTCAGTAATTATGGTCCTGAGTGAAATATACGCCGACCGGTCAGTTATAACTCAGTAACTATGGTCCTGAGTGAAATATATGCTGACTGGTCAGTTATAACTCAGTAACTATGGTCCTGAGTGAAATATACGCTGACCGGTCAGTTATAGCTCAGTAATTACGGCCCCGAGTGAAATATACGCTGACCGGTCAGTTATAACTCAGTAATTACGGCCCCGAGTGAAATATACGCTGACCGGTCAGTTATAACTCAGTAATTACGGCCCCGAGTGAAATATACACTGACCGGTCAGTTATAACTCAGTAATTACGGCCCCGAGTGAAATAT
>NW_025972496.1:6928-7234 GCF_021869965.1 Rhincodon typus
CTCTCTCTCTCCCTTTCTCTCTCTCTCTCTCTCTCTCTCTCTGTCTCACTGCGGACCGTCCCCAGTGATTTCTGTTCGTCCTCGCCCCTTCCTCGTCTCCAGGGGGACGGTGTTTGTGTCTGAAGCCTCCTGCACGTTTGCAGGTCCGAGAGTCTGACGTGCTGTGGGCCGGCCTGCCTTGTTTGACATTACCGAGAGCTCTCTGAACGTGCGACAGAGGTATGTGTTCTCTGTCCTGGGATTGTTTGATAGGGGGACGCAGTGTAGAGGGAGCTTTACTCTGTATCTAACCCCGTGCTGTCCCTG
>NW_025972496.1:7334-7665 GCF_021869965.1 Rhincodon typus
CAGTGTAGAGGGAGCTTTACTCTGTATCTAACCCCGTGCTGTCCCTGGGAGTGTTTGATGCGGGGGCTGGGGCAGTGTAGAGGGAGCATTACTCTGTATCTAACCCCGAGCTGTCCCTGTCCCTGGGGGTAAGAGTTGAAGGACACGGGTAGCAGACCCAGGAGGAACGCGACTGCCTGCACGTTCTTCCCCAACCCCCTCCTGCATCTCGAATGCGACCCATCTGGGCCATTCCCTCTGAGATACAACCGTGGAACTCTCTCCCTAACGGCACTGTGTCCCTACCCCCCACACTTCAACAGAGACGGGGGTGGGAGGAGAGAGAGAGAGA
>NW_025972496.1:7765-8060 GCF_021869965.1 Rhincodon typus
CCAGCACAGACTCTCACACACTCTCCCGCACGCACAGACTCTCACACACTCTCCCGCACGCACAGACTCTCACACACTCTCCCGCACGCACCGACTCTCACACACTCTCCCGCACGCACAGACTCTCACACACTCTCCCGCACGCACAGACTCTCACACACTCTCCCGCACGCACAGACTCTCACACCCTCTCCCGCACGCACAGACTCTCACACACTCTCCCGCACGCACAGACTCTCACACACTCTCCCGCACGCACAGACTCTCACACACTCTCCCGCACGCACAGACTCTC
>NW_025972496.1:8160-9676 GCF_021869965.1 Rhincodon typus
CACAGACTCTCACACACTCTCCCGCACGCACAGACTCTCACACACCCTCCCGCACGCACAGACTCTCACACACTCTCCCGCACGCACAGACTCTCACACACCCTCCCGCACGCACAGACTCTCACACACTCTCCCGCACGCACAGACTCTCACACACCCTCCCGCACGCACAGACTCTCACACACTCTCCCGCACGCACAGACTCTCACACACTCTCCCGCACGCACAGACTCTCACACACTCTCCCGCACGCACAGACTCTCACACACCCCCTTTCTCTCTCCCTCGCTGTAGGACAGATGGACTGATCAGTTGGCCTTGGTCGGGGGCAGGCAGAGGGTGTGGTAAAGCCCGTGGGTGAGATGGGGAGGGGAGAGCTAGACGATGTTGATGCGTGGGTGGAGGGATGGTGGATGGGACCATCTGGTCACCAGATAGTGGGCAGAGGTGTAGAGTTACAGAGGAGCCGTTGGCAGGGCTCCTCATCGAGGGACAGATGAGGGGGTGGGGAAGACCACAGGCCCTGGGGAGTGGGAGCTAAGGACGTGGGTGGGACTCCATTTCTCTGATTTACCGAGCTGTAAAGCCGTAGCCTGAATAACACCTCTTTTTTGTGGGGAGACACTGAGGGACACGGGGAGAGTGCAGGAGACTGGGAGATGGATACATTTTTGTGGGGAGACACTGAGGGACACGGGGAGAGTGCGGGAGACGGATAGATTTTTGCGGGGGGAGAGCACGGGGAGGCGTGTGTCTATGCTGATGTGTGTTCTCCCATCTTTCTGCAGGACTCTCTCCGTGGCCTCTCGCTGGATGGTGGTGGCCATCGTTTACCGGGGCTTCCTCTGAGACCCACCCCGCGCACGGTCCCCTCCTCTCGCTTGGGGGGGGGAGAGGGGGGGCACAGACACGGACCTGCCTCCTACCTCCGGCCATGGAGCCGGCTCTGGGCGGCCTCGTCCCATCCTACGTCACCCTTCGCAGGCCCCGTATTCACAGCGAGAGCCTGGAGGCCAGGGCCAGTAAGAGACTGTGCTCGAGGTTCTACAGGTAGGTACTGGTCGGAGGGGGAGGCAGGGTCGCATTGCCTCGGTGGGGGTCGAGAGAGAGAGAGAGCTTAACCCTCTGTTGTCTCTGTTTTCCTTTCAGCCCTCGGCCTGCCCCGGGAGAGGCGCTGGATCTCCCCCCCGCCTCCCCACCGCGGACCCCCCAGGCCCGGGAGCCGAGCCCCCCCAACACCCCGCTGCCACCCGCGGTGAAGAGGGGCCGGCCCGGGCACGGTGCCCTCCGCTCACCCGGCAGCGAGGGCCCAACGCCGCCCCACGGCTCCCCCCTGGAGAGGGAGGCCGGGAGGGTGCTGTCGGTCTCCCTGGAGGACTGCCTCCCCGGGGACGGGAGGGAGATCGGCCGGAGGAGGGCCAGGAGGAGGCTGGCGGCGAGGCCTACTGTCGTCGTTGGCAACGGGGTGAGCCTTCCGAAGACGGGGCAGGTTACACGGAGATTCGGAGTGGGCTGG
>NW_025972497.1:0-9676 GCF_021869965.1 Rhincodon typus
GGGGAATGGTGGTGGTGGTGGTGCAAGAAAAAGTGGGAGGCAGCAGGGTAGAGGAGAAACACTAGTGACAGTGAGCCTGTCCATGGGAGTGAGGGGGATGGAGAGTAACTTATTGGACAAATGCATGCTTGCCTAAAAGCAGGGAGTTACAAGAGGACTGAAAACATTAACTGTTCCCTTCTCCCCCGCATGCAATGCCTGACCTGATACATTGCTTCGGTGTTTTTTTTGACCAAAAATTTTAGAATCCCCATCATCTGAAGTATGTTCTTTGTCACAAGCAGGAAAGGGATGTAACTTGCCTTTGCTGCTTGGGAATCCCTCATGTAATATCTTAACAAGTCAGAAAGTTTCAAGTCTTCATCAGATGCCACACGTCCTTCTAGTTTCTACAGAATTTAAAATAAAAAACAGGAATTAAAAAAGCAGTTGAGTATTTTGAGACACACAAGCTTCCAGTGCCCAAATGACAGGAAAACGTATTTCTTACCCGAAGTTTTTCAAAGAGTTCTGCAAGTTTCAGGAAGTTCCTGGAACAAGAGAGAGTGGAGAAAAGAAGAAAAAAAGAGAAGTGAATGGGTTACACAATTTTGTGGTTTATTTTAGAGACTCAGACAGGAGATCCAACTCACTGCCTGTTCTAGAGGCACAGCACTCGGCCAGAGAGAGAGAACTCCAGCCCCAGGAGGAGACTGAATGCACAGCTGAAGTTGCAATCAGCCCCAGTGCTACCCACCCACTACAGCTGGGCCCCCCACCCCCGAGGCTGGGGGGAGAAAAGGAAAGGAGTTCAGGGGAAATCACTTCCTGTTCACCACAACATTCAGAACTACCTTCCGGGTTTTCAAAAACTGGACAGATTTCAACTCAGAAACAGAACACATTTTGGATACTCAGCACGGGGTGAGATAGAGTAAAATTGCTCCCTCTAGTGTAGAGGGTGGGTTAAATATTGGCATCAGTACAAGGGGGACTCCATCCCACTGCTCTTCAGCCAACGGTGACAGTCAGATCTTTTAAACTGAGGTCCAACTTCACCATAGGTGGACGCAAACGTATCATCTGAAAAAGACAGCTCCTCCGACAGCATGGCACTGCCTCAGCACCTGGAGGGCGACTCCAACTCACATCTGCAGTCACACAGCAGCTAGGGGAGGTAGCGGCCTAGCGGTATTATCACTGGACTGATAATCCACAGACCCAGGTAATGTTCTGGGGCTGGTCCCAGTTTCAAATCCTGCCCCGGCAGATTGATTTCAAATGCCACAAAAAAAAAAGGAAAATAAGAGTCAAATGATGACCATCAATTCATTGCTGATTACTGGGGAAACCCATCTGGTTTGCTAACTGTCTTCAGGGAATTAAACTGCCATCCTTACATGCTCTGGCCTACATGTGACCCACAGCATGTAGCTGACTTAACTGCTCTCTATGCAATTAGGGATGGGCAATAAAATGCTGACCCAGCAAGTGATAGCCTCATCCCATGACTGAATGTTAAAAAGTGGTCACAGGTAAACACATACACTTTCTATAGCACATGCCATCAATTCAGAACAAAATAATAATCTCATACTTGCTAAGTGGGTTGGCATCCAGTGTTCCCAAACCAGATAAGGCAGAAGAGATTGGAATGTAATCTTCAGCGACATCTGTGGAGACACAAAGAGAGAGCAGACGAGCCACATGGTGAGACAGAGACAGGACCTAAGCTCCCATTATCTGACAGAGCTCAGCAGAGGTCCTAAAACGACTACCACCGCTCAAGTTAGCCACAGAACAGGAATGGTCTTTCCCCAGCCTGCTGCTCTGTATTTACAAATTGCCCTCTTAGAACAACATGGAGCCTCAGTTCAACGTTTGTGCACAGCACCCTGCCAGTGATACCATAAACAGGAGGCCGACACCATCCAGGACAAAGCAGCCCCCGCTTGATTGGCACCACATCCACTCCACCCACCACCGATGCTCAGTAGCAGCTGTGCATACCATCTACAAGATGCACTGCAGAAATTCACCAAAGATCCTCAGACAGCATCTTCCAAACCCATGACCACTTCCATCTAGGAGGACAAGGGCAGCAGGTACATGGGAACACCATCCCCTGCAAGTTCCCCTCTGAGCCACTCACCAACCCAACTGGGTTGGAAGTCACACAATGCCAGCTAACAGCCTGACAGGTTTATTTGAAATTACAATCTTTTGGAGTGCTGCTCCTTCATCAGGTGAAGGACAAAGTAGCAGTGCTGAAAGCTTACGATTTGAAATAAACCTGCCGGACTATAACCTGACATTGTGAGAATTCGGACTTTGTTCACCCTAGTCCAATATCAGCTCCTCCACATAGTGGCCTCCTGATCTGGAAATATATTGCCGTTTCTTCAATGCTACTGAGTCAAAGCCCTGGAATTCCCTCCCTCTTGCACATCATGGGCACATGGACTGCAGCAGTTCAAGGCAGCTCACCCCCACCTTCACAAGGAGCAATTACAGACAGGGAAATAAATACTGGGCCCATCAGAAGCCCCTTTGCCACGCCATCCCCAAACTCAAAGCTTTACTGCAAACTGGCAAACAGCCACAAGAAATGGATTACAAAGAATAGTGGAAAGTTTACTTTTAACCCAGACTACATAAAGCAAGAAGGCTTGATGTTCTGCAAAAAAGTTTAGATAAAAAAAGTTTCTCCTTAGCTTCTCCCCCAGTTGCAGTGACTATTCAGTCCTGGGCGTCACACCTCAGGAGGGAGGCACGTCAAGTCTTGGTGTTCCCATGTATCTGCTGCCCCTTGTCCTTCTAGATGAGAAGTGGTCATGGGTTTGGAAGGTGCTGCCTGAGGATCTTCGGTGAATTTCTGCAGTGCACCTTGTAGGTGGTACACACTGCTGCTACTGAGCGTCGGTGGCGGGGAAGAGTGGGATGTTTGTGCATGTGGTGCCAATCAAGGGGGGGCTGCTTTGTGCTGGATGTGTCGGCCTCCTGTTTATGGTATCACTGGCAGGGTGCTGTGCACAAACACTGAACTGAGGCTCCATGTTGTTCTGAGAAGGTTATTTGTAAATCCTGAGCAGCAGACTGGGGAAAGGCCATAAGAGGTCAAAAAGGGTTAAACGTTAAGGCCAGGAGGGAGGATGGGGTTCACACAGAGTGGGCTTGTAGTCCTCAGGCTGGAGGAGATTAAAACAGAAAAAAAAAGGTGATTGAACAGAGGGTTTCATGACAATTGGAAGGATTTGTTATAGAGACCACACAGGAATGAGGGAAGTTACGGCCTTGGGGTGGGCTGAGGCTGTTTAGGGGTGATGCCAGCGAGCACCTGATCCAACACAGATCCACCCTCACCTCTTCACACTGCCTCCGTGCAGAAGAAAGATATAGTATGCTGAAGAAAAATAGTGGTACAGACTCAAAGAGCAGAACTGATGCAACAAGGAAATGCAAGAATTGCTATTTCAAAACAGAGACTGAAGTGGGTTGGACAGGTGGGAGGTGAAAGTGGGATAGATCACACGGTTGATCAAACAGCATTGGGGTTTGAGGGGAATATCAGGAAGCATTCAGGACAGCAGAGACCCCGTGCATAAATTCTAAACAACCCACTTTTGTGAGAGCGGGTCTTCTTGTCTGACTTCAGCGTCGCATCCTTGACCCGATTGTGATATTCGATGAGGAAGGTCCTCTCGTGCTCGAAGAACTCATCGACTTCCTGGCAGGAGGAGAGGACGAACGTTAGCACACACCGTCTGTCAGAGTTTAGGGGAAACTAAATTCCCAAGGAGCAGTTTTAAATCCTCCTCTCAGGTACTTGACTGGATACAGGGGAGATCCCAGGGCACAAGGACCAAACCTCCAGGATAGTGGTCCATAGAGAGCTTTACTCTATCTAACCCCGCGCTGTCCCTAGGAGGAGTGTTTTTTTTTTGGAGGGGGTGGGGGGGGGGGGGCAGCGGTGGAGAACCAGTGCAGAGGGAAAATTGCAAAGTTTCTGTTTTTGCTCGATTTCCAGCATCTGCAGTTATTTCCGTTTGGTTACAGGGAAATTTACTTTCAGTTTACAACTGCAGTAGCAGGGAGCTTTACTCTTATTTTAACTATTTACAGATATTGTCTATAAGAAGGTGATAAGTTAACAGTAGAGCTCACTTCTCCAATATAAAAACAGAACGATTGCCACAAGGTCAGGACATACCTTAATTCCAGAGATGCCAGTTATTAATGCTTCATCTGCAGTCTTCACTATGTTCTTCAGAAAACCACCCAGGATCTCCTTCCTGTTCTTGCCACGGACACTTAGCTGTTAAGAGGAACAAAAAAAAGTTTAAAACATAAAACCACCAAAAAAGTCCAGATTTGCCAGCTCCTTTCCCCATCCTGGGGCCTTCCAAAGCTTCACACCCAATGGGGGACTCTGTGTAGAGTGTTCCGTGCTGTTATGTAGGTGGGGCAGCAACATGTGACTGTGATACGCACACACGCACCTTGTGTCCCTAATTGCCTAGAGGGAAGTTCAGAGTCAACCCCATTGCTTTGGGTCTAGAATCACATGTAGGCCCAGACCAGGTAAGGATGACAGTTTCCTTCCCTAAAGGACATTAGTGAACCAGATGGGTTTTTCCAGACAATCAGCAATGGATTCATGGTCCTTGTTAGATTCTTAATTCCAGATATTTAAAAAATAAAATTTAATACAAAATTCAACCATCTGCCGTGGCAGGATTCGAACCCAGGTCCCCAGGTCTAAAAGTCCAACGATAATACCACGAGGCCATCGCCTCCCTGTGTGATGTTGGATAAAGAAGGAAGGGGTGTACCCCAGCACTCCGTTAGCAAGGGGAAACCTGGGTTAGATGTTGGCAGCAATGACAGGAGGGATTAGTGAGGCAGATGTTTACCTCCAGCCAGGAAGTGGTTAGACCTACCTCCTGATCGTATTCCAGAAACACATAGAAATTGTGGTCCCCCCTGAGCTGTGGGTGAGCAGCCAGACGTTGCAGGAAGACCTCGTGCATAGCCACCGTCTTCTTAAAGATGGCCAGGTATTCGCTGCAAAGAGAAACAGAGAGAACAGACAAGAGTTAACAGGGTGCAACAGAGCAACAAAAAAGTAATTCAGGAGAAAAACAACTTCACCCAGATAGCAGGGTGAAGGATGAACCTACTCAAATAAAAAAAAAAGGAATGCTTGAGGTGAATTGTATCAGAAGCTCAGCAAACACGAGATTGGAATGGAACGACAGTGATGGGAGGTTTGGGAGAGACACGGGAACGAGGTGGTAGCTTGTATGTAGCCAGAACAGCAGCTGATGGGCTGAAGGGCCTCTTGCAATAGGACACAGATCCTAGAATCCCTCCATTGCACAAAGAGGCCATTTGAGTCTGCACTGACCCTCCAGAGGGCATCCCACCAATAGCCAGCCTTCCACCGTATCGGCTTAACCCTGCGTTACCATGGCGAATTACCCCAGCCTGCAGATTCCTGGACATTCTGGAGTTTCACAGAGGGGTGAATGCTCTCATCTGGCAATTTAGATGGGAGATGTGGGAAGGCGCCACAAGAGGCTGTGGACAGGTAGGGGTCAGTGTGCAAGAGTGTCTACGTGAGGACTAGAGAGACACACGTGGTGTCCTCCACCCCAATCCCCTTTCTCCCCGTGACCCCAGTCACTTACGATTCCAGCTCTTGCTTCATCTTGGCGAACTCCTCGCGAGTCATGGACCCGTCTCCCTCCCCAAGTTTCTGTAGCTTCTCCCGTGATGCATCAAAGTTTGGTTTGGGAGGGGCAGGAGGAATCTAGAAAAGAGAGAGGGGCGGGGGGAGGGGAAAGAAAAGCTCCAATCGTTGACATCACAGCAAGAGGAGAAACTGGCTTTTGATGTACACAGTGAGTGCTGTAACGTACAAGTCTCTGATCTCTGGTGCACAGGGAGATCCCAGTCTACTTCCAGCAGAGTGGCAAGTCACCCAGACAGGCAGTTCTCCTAATGACAGGCATTAGCTCCAGAGACAACACTCACCCATCTACTACCCCCACTTGATTACCAGGAATTTAAACTTTAAATTCCTTCACAGGACATAGGTGTCGCTGACCAGGCCAGCATTTATTGTCCATCCTGAGTTGCCAAGTCACTTAAAGGGTCAACCTCATGACTCCAGACCCAGAGCAAAGTGTAGGCCAAACCAGGTAAGGACTGTAGATTTCCTTCCCCAGAAAAGAGGGATCAGTAACTGAAGCAGATTATTAGACAATATTTGACAATGGTTCGAGGTCACTGTTAGCCTCAATAGCAGATGCCTTTGCTGAACTCAAATTTCACCATCTGCTATAGCAGGATTCAAATCCCAGGTCTTTGGATTAATATAGTCTAGCAAAAATACCAACAGGCCATCACCTTGCCCTATGGTGGGATCTTTTCTCCGTATCTAACCATGCTGTTCCTGTCCATGGAGTGTTTGATTGGGGGTTGGGAAAAGCAGTGTCAAGAGAGCTTTACTCAATCTCTGCTGGGAGTGTTTGCCTCACTGGGAACACCACACATACAAATAAAAAAAGTTAATAAAAAACAAAGTTATTTTAACCTGCTGTATCTGGTACAAACTCCTGGCTGTGGTCACTTACTATAATCCCAGCATAATCCTCATTTTCCACATACGCGTCATGAAGCCAAATGAACTCTTCATGTTGACGAACGACTGAGAACTCAGGCTGTTTGAAGTGAGCGAGATTCGTCTGCGACAGACAGGGAGAAGAGACGTTAGTGCCGTCAATGTCACTCTCACAATTTTACCACACACAGAGCAATGTGGGAACAACCCAAATAGTCTGTTTAGTGATGTTGGTCGAGGGATAAATATCTGCCCCAGGACCCTAGGGAGAATTCCACCCACCACTTTGCTGTCAGGCTTCATTAAAAAGGAGCTGAAAGCTCATGGTCTGTTACAGTCCCAAACATTCTGAGGCGCAAGTGCTCTGTCCTCAGGCTCACCCACTTGTTACAGCAATTTCTCCATACTGTCTTATTCCCCTTTTCCCACCTACCTTGGTGTGAACTGTAAACTTCACTTTGTCCCTCTCGCTGACTGCATCGGAGATCTCCACCTGCAGCGAGGAATCCGTCTGTAAATCCACCGACATGGTCCTTGACTGCACAGACCAAACATACACAGGCCTGAGAGCAGGTCATTAACCTACAGAGTTTGTGTTACACACTGTGAACCCAACACTGCAGTACACAACTTTAAACCTGTTGTGTACAGAGCCCCACAGAGTTCAGAAGGGAAAGATGTAGAGTCAGCATTACTCCGTATCTAACCCTGCACGGTCCTTGTCCTGGGAGTGTTGGAGGGGGACAGCTTAGAGGGAGTGTCATTTTCAGTTTAAAAGAAAGAGGCAGTTTTATTTTCAGGCTAACAGTAGCAGGAGCTGTGGTCTATTTAACTGCATTCTGGGGTGTGTTTGATGGGGGCAGTGTCAAGAGGGAGCTTCACATTGTATCACCAACATGGGACTGAGAGAACCAGAGTAGTAAACTAAGTATTTTAAAGACATTAAGACTGATCATTTACTCTCGACTATTTCCATTACAGAAACATCTTGAGCAGCTACATCTCTGTCCTGCTTTTGCCTTTTTTTTGGTTTAAAACGTGAACAATGTTGGTACAAATTGATCTTGCCCAGTTAGACCAGAGAGCATGGGGAGTCTACAAGGGTCAACCCAGCCTGAAAACTCATTACAGCAGATGAGAGACTCGATGAAGTTTCACAGCCAACAGTGAAACTTAGCGAGGCAATGGCCTAGTGGTATTATGGCTAGACTGTTAATCCAGAGACCCAGATAATGTTCTGGGGACATGGGTTCGAATCTCACCACGGCAGATGGCGGAATTTGAATTCAATAAAATATCTGAAATTAAGAATCTAATGACAGTGAATCCATTGTGAATTGTCAAGAAAAACCCATCTGGTTCACTAATTTCCTTTAGGGAAGGAAACTGCTGTCTTTACCTGGTCTGGCCTATGTGATTCCAGACCCATAGCAGTTAGGAGTCACATTGCTGGTTGACTCATAATTGCCCCTCTGGGCAATAAAGGCCAGCTCAGCTGATGACTTCCACATCCTGCAAATGAGTTAAAACAAAGAAACTGCACTCACTTGGTGACGCTCATCCTAAAATGGACCGGACAGTGGCGATAGGGAGTTTGAGATTGACAGGAAACATCTGAAATTTTAAAAAAGCCAACCAGATCTTGGATGCCATTGTGAGGGCCTGCCTCCAATAGTTTCCAAAACTCTGCAGTGAGCTGCCCAGGTTCAAGGCACACAGTGGAATTAATGTGGGGAGCGAACTTCTGGAGAAAGTGGGTACAGTTACAACATTTAAAAGACATTTTGGTAAGCACACAAACAGGGAGGGATATGTGCCTGGAGCAGGCAGGTGGGACTAGTTTCATTTGGGATTATGGCCAGCATGGCCTGGTTGGGCTGAAGGGTCTGTTTCTGCACTGTATGGCTATGACCGGTGCCTACCATCCAGATGTCAGGCGAGGCATGGAAAGGAATGGCAATGACATTTCTGCTGTCTGACCAGACCCACCCAACTCCCATGTGCGGATATTTGGGCACAGTGTGCATCACAGCTCACGCACTTCGCCACCCCCTCTCTTCTTCCTACTCCAGCTCCTTCCTTTTACCCCCAAACCCAACAGGAACAAAGTCGGGGGGGTGCAGGTGATGTGTCGCCACAGAACCTCTAGAAAGCACACAAGAATTTTTTCTTTTTTAAAAAAAAAGCAAGCATTTGGTGTCTGTTATCCTCATTTAACGTACACAAATGCATCAATACTCTCTTCTGTCAGAGAGGAAATACAAAAGCTTAAACACATGTACCAGATTCAAGAACAGCTTCTTCCCCACCATTATTAGATTTCTAAACAAGTCTCTCTAATTTCACATGTTGATCTTGCATTTTGTGCAGCCATAACCTTGTAATGCCTCACTGTCTAAACACTAATCATCTTTGTCTTTTTTGGTTATGATCTGCCCTGTACTGCATGCAAAACAATAATAAAAAAAACTTTTCACTGTACTTAGGTACGTGACAACAACATAATCAAAACAAAACCGACTACATCTCTGCTCTCTCAGCCTCCAGCAAGGCTGTAATGATAGGCCTAATTCGAACGGCTTTTACAGATTGAAATAGTTAACCCTTTCACAGGATGTGGGCACTACTTCCAAGGCCAGAGTTGGGTGCCCACCCCTAATTGCACCTCAAACCAAAATGTTTCATGCTAGCCATTTGAGGACAGTTAAGAGTCAACTACATTGCTGTGGAGTCACAGCAACATAGTCCAGACCAGTTATCTTCCCCTCCCATTAAAAAAAAAAAGGGGACATTGGTGACCTGGGTTTAAACAACGAGGATGGTCAGAATCACCATCACCAGCTTTCAATTCCAGAGATTAGTTGTTAATGTATTCATTGTTACTGTCCACAGCAGGATTTGAACTCCATGCTCCTATTCAATTGACTCTTGGCATCAATGCTGGTGGCTATTCACCACAGTCCGTTTTACCGTAATGCGGGGCCGTGGATGAGGCTTAGCATTCATCTGGCACTCCCTGGGGCAAAATGCCAAGCCTCAGATTAACCCAGCGGGGAGAGAAAAGGAAGAAAG
>NW_025972498.1:0-8729 GCF_021869965.1 Rhincodon typus
CCAGCATCTGCAGTTCCTACTATCTTAGGGATAACCATCTGTTTTTCCAATATGATGGAGAATGGAAGTTCAGGACTCCGTCCTTATGGGCAAACTGGAGGAATTGACTCTGTTCTCCATCGAAAATTGAATAGAGGTGTTCAAAAGCATGAGGGCTTTTGAGAGAATAAATAGGGAGCATCAGTTTGTGAGGGTAAAAAGGTCAGATTTAGGACCATGAGAAAGATGGGGAGAAGGAAAGGATTTTGTTTTGTGCAGCAAGTTTTTGTGATCTGGAACACTCTACCTGAAAGGTGACAGAAAGGAAGCAGACTCAATAAGAACTTGCGAAAAGGGGAAATGTACAGCAGTTTAGGAGAAAAGGCAGTGAGACTAACAAGACACTAGTGAGGCTGCACCTGAAGTACTGTGTACAGTTTTGGTCCCCTTACTTGAGGGGGTATGTGGGTTGCATTGGAGGCAGTTCAGAGGAGGGTCACTAGATGGATTCCAGAGATGAGGGGTTTGCCTAATGAAGAGAGATTGAGCAGTTTCAGCCAATCCTGAAGAATGAGAGGAGATCCCATTGAGATTGAGAAGATGCTAAAAGGGATTGACATAGCAGATGTACTAAGGATAGTGTGGCAATCTAGAACAAGAGGTCACAGCTTTAACATAAAGGGTGAATTTAAAGGGCAGGTTTAAAACAGAGATGAGGAGAAATTACTTCTCTCTAAGGGTTGTGAATCTGTGGAAGCCACAACCAAGAGTATGGTGGGTGCTAGGGTATTAAAATGAATTGAAGGAGGAGAGACAGATTTTCAATTAATGCTGGGTTGGAGGGTTATGGACAGTGCAGGAAAGTGGAGTTGAGGCTAAGATGAGGCCAGCCATGAATGTTTCAAATGCAGAGCAGGCTCAAAGAACTGAATGGTCTACTGATAGACTCATTGAGTTATACAACGCAGAAACAGACCCTTCGGTCCTACTAGTTCATGCTGACCATGTTCCCAAACTAAACTAGTCCCACTTGCCTGCATTTGGCCCATATCCCTCCAAACCTTTCCTATTCATATACTGATCCAAATGTCTTTTAAACATTGTAACTATACCTGCATCCACCACTTCCTCTGGCAGTTCATTCCACACACAAACCACTCTCTGTGTAAAAATGTTGCCCCTTATGTCCTTGTTGAAACTTGCTCCCCTCACCTTAAAAAAGTGCCCCCTAGTTTTGAACTCGGCTACCTTAGGTAAAAACCTTTGCTAGTCATCTTGTCTACATCCCTAATGATTTTATAAACCTCTACAGATCATCCCTCAACCTCCGACGCTATAGTGAAGAAAGTTCCAGACTATTTTATAGCTCAAACCCGCCATTCCTGGCAACATCCTGGTAAATCTTTTCTGAATCCTCTCCACTTTAATAATATCCTTCCTATAATAGGGCGACCAGAACTGCACACGGTGCCCCAGAAGAGGCCTCACCAATGTCCTGTACAACCTCAACATGATGCCCCAACTCTTATACTCAAAGCTCTGAGCAGTGAAAGCAAGCATGCTAAATGTCTTGTTAATCGCCCTGTCTACCTGCGATGCAAATTTCAAAGAATTATGTACCTGAACCCCTAGGTCTCTCTGGTCTACAACACTACCCAGGGCCGTACCATTAATTGAATAAGTCCTTTCCTTGTTTGTTTTACCAAAATACAATACCTCACATTTATCCAAATTAAACTTCATCTGCCACTCCTCAGCCCATTGCCCCAATTAATCAAGATTGCGTTGTAATCTTAGGTAACCTTCTTCACTGTCCACTATACCACCAATTTTAGTGTCATCTGCAAACTTATGCTTTCTATATTCTCATCTAAATCATTTACATAAATAACAAATAAAGGAGGACCCAGTACCGAACCCTGTGGTACACCACTGGTCAATCCTTCTTCTAGTTCTTATGTTCTTATGTTCTTCTGGATTTCTCTTTCAATGAGCTGGAACAAGCATGAAGGGATGAGTGGCCTCCTTTTGTCCTGTATGATTTTATAAAATTTTTCTGAAGAAGGGTCCAGACCCGAAACACTAGCTTTCCTGCTCCTCTGATGCTGCCTGGCCTGCCGTGTTCATCCAGCTCTACACCTTGTTATCTCTGATTTTATAAAATGCCTTTCACTCAGAAAGGTACTCCGAATAAAATGTAGGACAAGGCTGGAAATAAAAATTAGCACCATGTCCAAAGTCGTGGTGTACTCTCCCCATTGGCAAACAGTGTACAAACAGGACATAGACTTGCTTCTTATAATGACTTTGAGAAAGCGAGGGATGTTTTAAAATATAGTGAAGTGCAAATGCTTTATGAGTGAGGTGTGTTGTTCACTGCATCATGACAGTTCTTTGCTGACCAACTTTTGCTGCCAACTCCAGAGCTGGGCTTGATTTACAAATACAGCCAATTAAATATGAAGTGTGGATATATTTCAACCTACCAGGCCATCAGGAGCAATACGTTATAACAGTCTCCCATTATAAAACCCATTAACTTAAGCAATTAAATAAAAACAGAAAATGCTGGAAATACTACAGCATCAATGGCATTTCGTTTTTGTATTAATCTCAGAAAAGGGATTCTTTAAATGACCAGTGTAATAATATCTTTAAAAAGAACATAAGATGCAGGAGTAGGCCATTCAGCCCCTCAAATCTGTCTCTGCTATTTGATATGATCATGGTTGATCTCACGTGGGCCTCAAACCACTTTCTTGACTACTTTCCGTAACCCTTCAGCCCATTGCCAATGACAAATGTGTTTATCTCCTCCTTAAATTTACTCAATGTTCCTGCATCCACTGTTCTGTGGAACAGTACATTCCACAGAATCACGGCCCTTTAAGATGTTGTTTCAAATCTGCTATCCCTGATCTGAAAACTATGGTCTCTCATTCTAGATTGGTCCATAAAAACATAAAAGTAATCTTATGGATTGCTTGCACTTGCTTTACAAATTTCTGTCTCTACTTATCATGGGAACTGCCTTTGTAAACATGTTAAACTGTATATAGATTGATAGATTCCTAGATATTTAAGGCATAGTGCTGTGGGGTAGTGCTGGAAAATAATTTTGAGTAGAAATCAGCTATGATCTAGTTGAAAAACAGAGCAAGCTTGAAGGTCAAAGGCTTCCCCTTGTTCCTCTTTCCTATGTTCCTATGTTCCTATATACCAATTCAGTTTTGCTCACTCTATCCCATCAGATTGTACTGCAGAGGAAAACCAGTGTTGCAAGCAGCTTCATCTTTCAAATTGCTGCAAAGGTTTTGTCAACATATTATACAAAAATCATGATAGTATGATTGCTATTTGAAAATTGTGACTGGATTGTGTCTGCCCGTCTCCATTTATTTGTCCCTTGTTCCTTACACTCCCTTTCACCTGAACAATCCATTTGGTCTTTATGTTCTGTATGCAATGCCACAGAAGACTTATGGGTTTCTCAATAAGTATCTAGGCCCTTTAGTGTAGGGATGGTTAGAGCACACTTGCTCACCAAATGACCTCCCTCTCATTGTCACAGGTTCCTAACTGACTCAGAGTAAGCTAAGCACCCAGATTTCAGTTTTGTGGAGATTAATGCTTCTCTACTCATGTCTTGTGGAATCTTGTTGCAACGAACGTATTAATTTGCCAGACTCAAATTGCAAAATGTGTTGCTTTATGTGTAAAATGACAATGAGGAAAGCGGAACTTCAGCTGGCATAGAGTCATAGAGTCATACAGCTTGGAAATAGACCCTTAAGTCCAATCAGCCCATGCTAGATATAATCCCAAACTAAACTGGAGTCTGATTGAGTGAGCAGGGACAAACAATTGGTATGTAAACAGCACCTCCCTTGATGTTGGGATACCCAAGGCTTAACATCCATTGGAAGCTGTTTTTTCAAAGTGTAGGCACTGTTGCAATGTAGGAAACACACCTAATTGGAGCCCAACAACCTCCCATTAAAATGTGATGATGAATAATTTTGATCTGTGACAATGATGCCAACTGATGCATAAATACTGACTACAACAAGGGAGAACTGCTCTGTTTTCCTTCAGATTAGTGCCATGGGTTCTTTCTCATCCATCTTTGGGAGAAAACTTTGTTACCTTAGTTTCCTCTCTGTTTTCCTACCTGAAAGATGAGATGCATAACAGTACGGTACTCCCTCAATACTGGCACCAGGAGGAGTGGCCTGGGATTGGGCTCAAATCCCTGGAGTCAGATTCAAACCAGTGACCTTCTGAATCAGTGAGAGTGCTGCTGAGTGAAGCACAGCTGACAAATTGAAAGTGTCATCTCCAATTTATCAGCCAGACGAGAGACTGCAAAGTGTTTCGGCTTATTTCTCACAGAACATTGGGAGCTGAAAGCTTGGCCTCAGCACCAGCTCCATCTCCTTGCGCCGTGCAAACAGGATTATTTTGCTCAGTCATTGATGTCCTCCTTGCTGAATGCCTCCATTCAAAAGGCCTCCCCTCTTTTTTGTATGTGTGTATATGTGCCCACTCAGTCTTGCAGTCAGCTCACAAAAGCCTAACAATTAACCTGGATTGACAACCTCAACAAACAAAGTGATTGATTGCAGTTGGGAAAGTGGCATGAGAGGTGAAACATGTGACATTGGAACGTTTCTGCCCATTGGTCTGGAGCCAGTCTGCTGTCTTTCCTATAAAGCGCTGGCAGCACAGCAAAGCTCCGTGAATTCTGAAAGCTGTACAGAAGAGTACGGGCTGTTGGAAAAACACTGCTTCTGGAGGAGCAGTTATTAAACCAGCAATTTTCTTCACCAAAATTCTTTCTCTCCAACTGAAGCCCGCAAATTCTAGAGGTGGACTCTGCTCAAACACTCAACTTTTCTCAGCATTGCATGGCTCTCTGAGTGTGGATGTCGCTGTCTTGTGACTCAGCAGTTAGTTCCCTTACCTCTTTGGGTCAGCAGGTCTGGGTTTTACTCCCAGCTGTCCTGGAGGTCTGTTGTGATGTGATTGAACAGGTTCATTTCAAACAAACGGATATCACTGGCATTTATTGCCCGTTCCTGTGAGCCCCTGGAGAAGGTGACAGTGAGCCTATAGCCTGAGTGGTGTAGTCACAAACACAGTGCTATTAGGTTGGGAGATCCAGAACTTTGAGCCAGTGACGATGAAGGAGGAACCACATGGTACCAGATCAGGTCTACAAATTGGAGCTGGGGGTGACCCACATAGCTGTTACCTATAGGTGGCTCGGGTTGAGTTGGGAAGTTCTGGCAAAGGACCTTGATAAATGGCTACTCTGTGCTCTTGATCTGGTTTCCACTGAAGCCATGGCAGTGCATGGAGCGAATGTTTAATGCAATCAAGGTGGGTTCTTTCTCCTGGATGGTGTCTCATTTTGTCTGCCACACCGTTGACAGCCATTCCTTCCACTGTATGGAGTCAAATTCTAGAATTCCTTGATATGTTTCTCTCACATTTCAATTTCACTGTTCTTTCAGATGTTCCTTAAATTTAATTGGTCATCTATTTGGTCACAGGTTTAATACCTCCTTTGGTTTGGTGTTATTTTTGTTTGTTTGAATTGATCCCATGGAATAACTTGTGATGTTTTACAATGCCTAAAGCATCACATAATACAAGTTAGACCATAAAATATAGGATCAAAATTAGGCCATTTGGCCCACCAAGTCTGTACTGCCATTCGATCATGGCTGACGTGTTCCTCAACACCATTTTTCTGCCTACTCCCCATAACCCTTGCTCCCATTATTAATCAAGAACCTATCTTTGTCTTAAATATACCCAATGATTTGGCCTCCATAGTCTTCTGCAACAATGAGTTCCACAGACTGACCAACCTTTGGCTGAAGAAATTCCTCCTCATCTCAGTTCTAAAGGGTCATGCCTTCACCCTGAGGCTGTGCCCTCGCGCCCTAGTTTCTCCCACTGGTGGAAATATCTTCTCTACATCCACTCTATCCAGGCCTCTCGGTGTTCTAAAAGTTTCAATATGATTTTCTCCCTCACTCTCCGTCCTTCTAAACTCCATCCAGTACAGACAGAGTCCTCAACCACTCCTCATATGACAAGCCTTCATCCTTCAGGATCGTTCTTGTGAACCTTTTCTGGACTTCTTCCAAGACCAGCACATTCTTCCTTAGAATATGGGCCCAAAACAGTTCTCAATATTCCAAATGCGGTCTGACCAGAGCATTGTACTGCCTCAGCAGGACATTCCTGCTGTTGTACTCTAGCCCTCTTGAAGTAAATACCAACATTGCATTTACCTTAGAGACAAAAAAAACTGCAGGTGCTGGAATCCAAGGTAGACAAACAGGATGCTGGAAGAACACAGCAAACCAGGCAGCATGTGTTTGCTGATTGCATTTATCTTCATGATTTAATTAAAAACAAAACAATGCAAATCTGAAATGAAAACAATGCGAAAGAAAATCAGCAGGTCTGGCAGCACCTGTGTAGAGAAAGGCAGAGTTAATATTTTGAGTCCAACATGACCCTTCCTTGGCACTGAAAGGAGCAGGAACGTGGGTGGTCTTTATGTTGTTGACAGAAGTTGAAGAGGAGCAAATGGAACAGATTGTGAGGATGCCCAGAGCAACTTACAGAGACAGTGATAATGGTGGTAAAGGAGAGATGAGATGCAAAGCAGGTGATAATGATAGATGTAAAAATGAAAAAATGGGTCCTCTCTGCTGGGAGCAAAATGCATAAATGAAAGTTGTTGATGTGATCTTGGAAATTATCTTGAGATTCAAGTTAAGGCTTCCTTCAAAGAAAGGAAGGATGTAAAACAGATTCTGACAAGGTTGTTATCCACTACAATAAAGATACATTCTGATGTAATGTTTGAATTCCGCGAATGTGTGTGACAGCATTTTAGATTTGACATCTACACACACTCCCAGCCAATAGCTGTACACACACTTCCTCCCAGAGAAATCACGTTAGCTCCACCACTGCTAGGATGGTCTATTTTCCGTGTGACAAGTGAATATGGGGAGTTCCCTTGAAAAATGTTGGCACAGGAAGTTAAAGTAGGCAATTAAAAATTAGGACCGCGATTGAGCTACATCAGCATGTCCCGGCTCAGTCAGCTCCCAATCTTCAATTCCAGTTCTTCTGAACATGACATTCCATTTTGGATAACAAGGCGCGGAGCTGGATGAACACAGCAGGCCAAGCAGCATCAGAGGAGCAGGAAGGCTGACGTTTCGGGTCTGGATCCTTTCCCATGACTGTTACCATCTAGAAAGACAATGGCAGCAGATACATGGGAAAACTGCCTCCTGCAAGTTTCCCTCCGAGCCACTCACCATCCTGAGTTGGAAATATATCACTGTCCCTTCGCTGTCATGATGTCAAAATCCTGGAACTGCCCCCCGCCCCACCACAGATTACAAGAAGGGTCCAGACCCGAAACGTCGGCTTTCCTGCTCCTCTGATGCTGCTTGGCCTGCCGTGTTCCTCCAGCTCTATACCTTGTTGTCTCAGATTCTTCAGCATCTGCAGTTCCTATTATCCCTCTTCCATTTTGGACTCACTTGGTTTACTCCAGACCCAGCATGAATACGGTAACTTGCTGTTAAACCAGCGCAGGATAAGAGTCACTCACAGGATGACTATATTGAGGTCATTACAGTTCAAGTAGTTGTTGACATGTTTAGTTTTAATCTTCTAAAAGGATAGTCCTGGTTAGCCTAGCATTTATTGCCCATCCAAATCCCACCATGGTGATGGCTATGTGCTTCTTGATCCTTTGTATTCTGTAGGGTGGGGAGGGGGGAGGGGGTGGGGGTGGGATGCAGTTCCAGGATTTTGACATCATGACAGTGAAGGGATAGTGATATATTTCCTACTCAGGATGGTGAGTGGCTCGGAGGGGAACTTGCAGGAGGCAGTGTTCCCATGTGTTTGCTGCCATTGTCTTTCTAGATGGTAACAGTCATGGGTTTGGAAGTTGCTGTCTAAGGAGCCTTGGTGAATTGCTGCAGTGAATCTTGTAGATGGTACACACACTGTTTGGTGGTGGTGGGAGTTGGTGTTTAAGTTGCTGGATGGGGACCTAAGCAAATGTCTGGTTTCTCCTGAATTGTATCGAGCTTTTTCAGTGTTGTTGGAGCTGTACTGATCCAGGCAAGAACAAAATTAATTATTCCTAGCCTAACAGTCGTTTAAACTGCACATTGAAAAATGTAATGTTCTGTGAAAGTTATTGAAGGTGCTTACGGTTGACTGGAAGCATACTTCAGCGGCTGAACTAAAATGTTAGTTTTCTGGAATGACTGGCAGCTTTATTTCAGAATTTGTTTTTCTAACCACATCCATCAAGATCTCTCCATCGTTCCCGTGTGACAGACTTGAGACAGTTCCATGAACACTTTCCTGTTAAAAAGTATCTGTCAGGTTTCATTAGGTGTTGGAGTCTTTGCTGGGGTCTGTAATTGGTGGTTGCAGGGATTATGAGGAACACATAACATGACGTGACTATGGTGACAGAGCAAAACTCCAGAGAATGATTTATGTGTCTATTTTAAAATGTTCAGGAATACTTAACAGGGGGAAATAGAAAGATTGTCACAGTGTTCGTGACTAATGGTGTTTAATGCGTCTTGCTTTCAATTGAAAAAAAAAGCAAATGATTGGAGATTTCAGTTTTACACTGAGTGGAGAGATCAGTTCCATACATCTCTTGCTTCAGTGACCTGTCTCCC
>NW_025972499.1:0-9676 GCF_021869965.1 Rhincodon typus
CCGAAACGTTAACTCTGTTTGTCCCTTCACAGATGCTGCCAGACCTGCTGATCTATTCCAGCAACTTTGCTTTTGTTCCAAAGTCAGACTTCATTGGGAATACTGTGAACAGTTTTGTTTTCCTTATCTAAGGCAATATATAGGAACATTACATGTAGTCCAGAGAAGGTTCACTGGGTTGATCCTAGGGATGCAAGGGTTTTCTTATGACAGGAGGTTAAGCTGTTCTGGATTTTAGAAGAATGAGAAGACACTTTATTCAACAATATAAGATTCTTAGGTGTCTTGACACGGTAGTTATGGAGACGTTGTTTCTCCTTATGGGAGAGTCTAGGACCAGAGGACATAATCTCAGAGTAAGGAGTCACCGATTTAAGCCAACGATGAGGAGGAATCCTTCTCTCAGATGGTTGTGAATCTGTGGAATTCTTTCCAGCAGAGGCCTGTTGAGGCCGTCATTAAGTATATTCAAGGCTGAGATAGATAGATTTTTACTCAGTAAGGTAAACAAGGGGAAAAGACTGGAAATTGGAGTTGAGGATTATCAGATCAGCCATGATTTGTTGAATGGTGGAGCTGACTTGATGGGCTGAATGGCCTACTTCTGCTTCTAGATCTTATGGTCATGCATTAGAACCATTGATACAGATGCCAGATCAACCGGCAAATTTGAGCGACAGGTAAGGCTTGATGTTTATGTTTGCAAGACCCCCGAACAAATCAAATCCTTTCCAAACTCTCTGACGAGCCTTGCATGGTCGTACAAAAGGCAACCATATTAAAGTAGTTCGGCGATTAGCTTTATAAATTATGCAGAATAGATAGTTTTTTTGTCCAACATTCTCACACAGGGCAGGAAAGGTAGGAAGGAGGCCTCCTGCACTAGACTACACCTCCTCTCACCCACCTTCCTGCAAGAATGTGATCCCCTACTCCCAATTCCTCTGCCTCCGCTGCGTCTGCTCCCAAGATGAGGCGTTCCACTCCCGAACATCCCAGATGTTCTTATTTCTTATTTCAAGGACCACAATATCCCCCCTTCACTGGTCAAAAATGCTCTTGACCGCATCTCTTCCGTTTCCCACACCTCTGCCCTCACGTCCCCTCCTCGCAATAAAAACAAAGACAGAATTCCCCTTGTCCTCACGTATCACCCCCAACAACCTCCTGATTCAACGCATCATTCTCCGCCACCTGCAATCTGACCCCACTATGAAAGATATATTTCCCTCCCCATCCCATCTGCCTTCCGGAGGGACCGCTCTCTCCGCAACTCCCTCGTCCGTTCCACACTCCCAACTAGCCCCACCACCCCCGGCACCTTTCCCTGCAACCGCAGGAGGTGCTACACCTGCCCCTACACCTCCCCCCTCACCTCCATCCCAGGTCCCAAAAAAACTTCTACATCAAACAGATGTTCACCTGCACATCCGCTAATTTGGTCTGTTGCATCCGCTGCTCCCGATGTGGCCTCCTCTACATCGGGGAGACCAAGCGGAGGCTTGGAGACCGCTTTGTAGAGCACCTGCGCTTGCTTCGCGACAAACGACAACACCTTCCAGTCGCGAACCACTTTAGCTCCCCCTCCCACTCCCTGGGTGACATGTCCATCCTGGGTCTCCTCCAGTGTCACAATGACGCCACCCGGAAACTGAAGGAGCAGCAACTCATATTCTGCCTTGGAAACCTACAACCCAATGGTCTCAATGTGGACTCTACTAGCTTCAAAATCTCCCCACCCCTGACCTCATCCCAAGACCAAGACCAGCATCCCCCCATCCCCGTCTCATTGACCTGTCCGTCTTCTCTCCCACCTATCCGCCCCTCCCACCTCACTGACCAATCCCCACCACTGCCTACCTGCACTCACCTATCGCCATCCCACCTACCTTCCCCAGCCCCACCCTTCCTCTCTCTATTTATTTCAGAGCTCCCTTCCCCCTCCCCCATTTCTGAAGAAGGGTCACGACCCGAAACGTCAGCTTTCCTGCTCCTCTGATGCTCCCTGGCCTGCTGTGTTCCTTCAGCTCCACGCTGTGTTATCTCTTACTCCAGCATCGGCAGTTCTTACTATCTCTTCACATACTCCTGTTTTGTTTAATATAATGCATTCCACTCTGTTCATAACAATGTTGGTAAAAACAGAATAGTTCTTTTTTACCAAAAAGAATAGTTTTTTTTTACCTAATTCAACATACTCTGGGGGCTTTGTTCAGTCATCACAAGTTGTAGGGGGCTTGGGAGAGAAATTACTGGTGGGGGCTATGTTTGGAGGTGGTAACAGACCCCGCCTCCACAATAGTTCTCACATAATGATGCCAGTTAATGATGCATGACAAAGTGATTTATTGCTGCAATTATCCAGCCTGTCTCTCCTCCTTCTACCCTGGAGACAAGGGCAGAATCTATTAAGGAATGCCAAATGAAGGGCCATGTTGAAAAGCTGTCACAACAGGGTTCAGGGAAAGGAAATAAGATTAAGGCAGAAAATAACAAAGAGGATGAAAGATGAGTCTGAGTGAAGAAATTCCAAAAGTGGCCTAACCAATATCAAGTAGAGCTGCAACATGACATCCTAATTCCTCTCCTCATTTTCCTTTATTCATTCACAGGATCAGGGCATTGCTGACCAGGCAGCATTTGTTGCCCATCCCTAATTGCCCAGAGGGCAGTTAAGAGTCAACCACATTGCTGTGGGTCTAGATTCACATGTAGGCCAGACCAGGTAAGGATGGCAGTTTCCTTCCATAAAGGACATTAGTAAACCAGATGGGTTTTTCCCAACAATCGACAACAGATTCATGGTCATCATTAGACTCTTAATTCCAGATATTTATTGAATTTGATTTCCACCATCTGCTGTGGCAGGATTTGAGCCTGAGTCCCCAGAATATTATCTGGGTCTCTGGATTAACGTCCAGCAATAATACCACTAGGCTATTGCCTCCCCCTAAATTGCATCAAGCAATAAAAGTTGTAATGTTTGAGCAACAGAGAGAGGCTGAATAGGCTGGGACTATTTTCCCTGGAGTATCAGAGGCTGAGGGGTGACCTTATAAAGGTTTATAAAATCATAACGGGCATGGATAGGATGAATAGTCAAGGACTTTTTCCTTGGGTAGGGAAGTTCAAAACTAGAAGGCATAGGTTTAAGGTGGGATGGGCAAGATACAAAAGGGACTTAAGTGGCAACTTTTTCACGCAGAGGGTGGTGTGTATATAGATAGAGCTACCAGAGGAAATGGTGGAGGCTGGTACAATTACAACATTTAAAAAGCATCTGGATGGGTATATGAGTAGGAAGGGTTTAGAGGGGTATGGGCCAAATGCTGGCAAATAGGACTAGATGAATTTGGGATATCTGTTGGCATGGACAAGTTGGACTGAAGGGTATGTTTCCATTCTGTACCGTCCTATAACTTTATAAATGGAGTTCAAAGGCTCTTGTGATGCAGTGGTGGTGTCCCAACCTCTGAATCAGGAGACCTAGGTTCACATCCCACTTATTCTCAAGGTGTGTAATAGCATCTCTGAACAGACTGATCATAAAATATCTCCAGCTCACTGAAAGTACTGTTAGGGAGGAAATCCCAGGATTTTAACCCAGCGACACTGAAGGAACAGCAATATATTTCTAAGTCAGGCTGGTGTGTGGCTTGGAATGGAACTTGCAGGACATGGTGTTCCCACGCATCTCCAGTACAGCCCATGGGTTTGAAAGGTGCTGTTGAAAGAATCTTGATAATTCCGATGGGGAGATATTATTCCGTGCTGATGATTCTTGTGTAATTTGAAATTTGCCATTGTGGTAGCAAGAGGGGAGGACTTTTGGGATTGAGCCATTCCAACGTTCAGCCCCACTTCTGAAATTTTCCACAAGTGAATGTTGGAATCTGTTACCCATATCAGGGCAGGCATATCCAAAGACTAGGACAGCGGCAACACCACACCATGTGATATCTTTTCTGTGAATCACTAATGCCACACCAGCTCTAGATGTCGGGCGGGTCACAGAGTTCCTTGCTAAGGTGGGACATCAGGTTTTAAGATGAAAAGTCTGCGTCTCCTATTGGAGCAAGGTAAGTTGGTTTTAAACAAAGAAAAACTCTGTTCATCTTTCTGAGCCTGACTGGGGAGGCAATGGTCTAGTGGTATTATCACTGGAATGTTAATCCAGAGACCCAGGTAATGTTCTGGGGACCCAGGTTCGAATCCCACCACAGCAGATGGTGGAATTTGAATTCAATAAGTATCTGGAATTAAGAATCTAATGATGACCACAAATCCATTGCCAAATGTCAGGAAAAGCCATCTGGTTCACTAATGTCCTTTAGGGAAGGAAACTGCCACCTTTACCTGGTCTGGCCTACTATGTGAATCCAGACCCACAGCAATGTGGTTGACTCTTAACTGCCCTCTGGGTAATTAGGGATGGACAATAAATGCTGGACTGGCCAGCGATGCCCTCATCCTGTGAATGAATTTTTTAAAAAAAGTCACATTAAGCTACATCTGCTGGAGTAGATGAGACAGATGCCAATGCCCTCCAAAAGGTATAGTGGTAATGTTACTGGGCTAGTAATCCTGAGACCCAGGCTAATGTTTTGGGAGTTAAGGTTTCAAGTATCACTATGGTAGCTAGTGGAAATTAAATCCAATGAATAAATGTGGACTGGAAAGCAATACACAAAAATGTTGCCATTATTGATTGCTGTAAAGGCCCATCATGTTTGCTAATTCCCTTCAGGGAAGGAAATCTGATGGATTTTATAAAAAGTGGAGCCTTACGATGCCTAACCTCCAATGTATCATTCAATTGTATCTTCAATACTATCCTTTATTGGTCAGTGCATCGAGTGTAGGAGTTGGGAGGTCATGCTGCAGCTGTACAGGACATTGGTTAGGCCACGTTTGGAATATTGCGTTCAGTTCTGGGTTCCCTGCTACAGGAAGGATGTTGTGAAACTTGAAAGGGTTCAGAAAAGATTTACAAGGATGTTGCCAGGGTTGGAGGGTTTAAGCTATAGGGAGAGGTTGAATAGCTGGGGCTACTTTCCCTGGAGTGTCGGATGCTGAAGGGTGACCTTGTAGAAGTTTATAAAATCATGAGGGGCATGGATGGGGTGAATAGTCAAGGTCTTTTCCCCAGGGTAGGGGAGTCCAAAACTGGAGGGCATAGGTTTAAGGTGAGAGGAGAAAGATTGAAAAGGCACCCGAGGAGCAATTTTTTCACATAGAGGGTGGTGTACGTAATGAACGAACTGCCAGCAGAAGTGTTGGAGGCTGGTACAATTACAACATGTAAAAGGCATCTGGATGGGTATATGAATAGGAAGGGTTTACAGGGATATGGGCCAAATGCTGGCAAAAGGGACTAAATTAATTTAGGATATCTGGTCAGCATGGACGACTTGGACTGAAGGGTCTGTTTCCATGCTGTATGACTCTATGACCCTAAGTAGGTTGTCCCTCTAGGACCATGAGGATTCCTACTGGAATCTAGTCATTTTGTTTAGCAGAGGGAGGGGCACAATGGTAATTATCACAGAGAGTATCTGTGCTTCTTCACTCATTAGGCATTTGGAGGATCTCCCAAAATGACTTGACCTTGTCATATTTTCGATAGTGTTAATTTAAAACCATCTGAATGTATAAGGTCAGCCGGGATCACTCTCACTTCACAGGAAGAGGGTTGTGACACGTGTCAAACTGCAGAGATTTAAGCATTTCTTTTAAAGGGGGCGGCATGGTGGCACAGTGGCACAGTGGTTAGCACTGCTGCCTCACAGCACCAAGGACCCAGGTTTGATTCCAGCCTCGGGCAACTGTCTGTGCAGAGTTTGCACATTCTCCCTGTGTCTGCGTGGGTTTCCTCCAGGTGCTCCAGTTTCCTTCTGCAGGCTAGGTGAATTGGCTGTGCTAAATTGCCTGTAGTGTTCAAGGGTGTGTGGGTTATAGGGGGATGGGTCTGGGTGGGATGCTCCAAGGGCCGCTGTGGACTTGTTGGGCTGAAGGGCCTGTTTCCATACTGTAGGGATTCTATGATTCATTAATGAATACAAATGCATTTATTGTCCAGAGAGCAGCTGAGAGTCAACCATGTTGTTGTTGGTCTGGAGTCATACTTAAGCCAGATCAAATAAAACAGAGCTTGCTTCCCTAGAGGATACTACTGAACCAGGTGGGATTTTCCCGACAGTCAGCAATGGATTCATGGTTATCATTCGACTCTTAATTCCAGAAGTTTAATCAAATTCAAATTCCACCATCTGTCATGGCGTTCAGTATCAGCCATTCAATACTGAGGGAATGTTGCACTGTCAGGAAAGCTGCCTTTCAGTAGAGACATTGGATATAGAACTGGATATAGAAGATCCCAAGGCTTTATTTCCAGGACGAGCAGGGGATTCTCCTGCTATCCTGCCCACCATTTATCCTCAACAGGCAGAACACAAAAGAAAACTTCTTCTCACTTTATCACATGGCTATTTATGTGATCTTGCTGTGTGTGAATTGGCTGCAGAGTGATAACACTTCAGAAAGCACTTCATTGCCTGTAAGGTGCATTTAGCCATCTCGAATTTTGGAAAAGGCAATCCATAAATGCAGGCTTTTTTCTTAAAGTGAGAAATTCCAAACAGTGGGAGATGGAGAGATTGTGGAGCAGAAACATAGAATTGCAGAATATAGGGTGTGGCATCAGAAGAAACAAAAGGGTGAGACTGAACGGAAAGTCTGCAGCCAAAGGAATGAACTCTTGCAGCTTACAGATTTTGTTACAATTTAAATACAATATAATTAGAGGGGAGAACACAATCACCCAACCAGACATTATCCTGAGGCTGCTTTCCTATATATAACCTCTGAATCAAAGTACCAAGACCTTAATGTCACTTCTAAGGATAATTTTGACATTACTGAAAACTAAAGCGATAGTTTTTTCCCATTAAACTGAATAACTCACTAGACCACTCTCAAAGGATAATTAAGAGACAACAAACCTGTAGGACTGGAGTCACCTAAAGACTAGATTGAGTAAGAATGGCAGTTTTTCTTCGCAAAGTACTTGAGTGAATCACTTGCATTTTTAATGACATTCTAACAGCGTTGTTATCACTGTGGGCAGTAAATTATTTCCAGAATTTTTAAAACCTGTATTCATATCTGCCTTTAACAAGGTGTAGAGCTGGATGAACACAGCAAGCCAAGCAGCATCGGCAGTTCCTACTATCTCTGTAACAGTTGCAGAATACAGGGTGTGGCGTCAGGAGAAACAAAAGGGTGAGACTGAACTGAAAGTCTCTGCTGCTTAGCCTGCTGTGTTCATCCAGCTCTGAGCCTTTCTGCTCCTATGATGCTGCTTAGCCTGCTGTGTTCATCCAGCTCTGAGCCTTTCTGCTCCTATGATGCTGCTTAGCCTGCTGTGTTCATCCAGCTCTGCACCTTGTTGTCTCAAATCTGCCTTGATTGGTTTTGCAGTCCCATTTGGCAGGTTATCGGTCTCAGCGTGGTGGTAACTAGCCCAGTAACTTCAGCACTGTTGTTACAAATTGATAGAACAACAAACAAAGAACAGTACAGCACCCGAGATAGCAGGAACTGCAGATGCTGGAGAATCTGAGATAACAACGTGTGGAGCTGGATGAACACAGCAGGCCAAGCAGCATCAGAGGAGCAGGAAGGCTGACGTTTTGGGCCTAGACCCTTCTGAAGAAGAGCCTGTTTCCGTGCTGAATGACTCTATGACACATGATGCCTAAGAACAATTTTTTTCCCTCAGAGCTTAGATTACAACCTTTGGGAACAAGTTCATTAACTACTTGTGGTAGAATTGCAAATATGATCAAAAAGAACTTGTTTATGATACAAAACTAACAGACAGATGGACAATGCCTATAAATCTGTCATGCAATCTCAGCCAATGGACTGGCCGTTCTGCAGGCATAAGAGTCTTTGAAATTTGTATATGTTACTTAATTGTTAACGTGATACAAATGTTGATGACGTTTATCTATTTTAAGATTAAAGTTTAGATTAGTATTTCTCCCAAATGCTCACAAGTTAGATATCTCCAAAGCCTTCTTGACTTATGCGAAAATTGCGGTGGTCGTTCACTACACTACTGCAAAGGATGCAAGCCTGCATTGGTCTATCCACATGGATTCTGCCTCCTGGGTCTGGGCAGTGGGTGTCAGACTACACTCCTGAGACCATGCTTTCTAGGTAGACCACCTCCGCTATACTTGTTGAAGTACATCCTTTTAAATTCTTTAATTATTTTCTAAAGTACTGAAAACGGTTCATATCTCTCAAATACAATACTTATTTTCCTCTTCTCAGAGTTTTGATAACATGTGCCTGTTGCTGTCAGAGTTACATCATCATCGACATTAACATATCCATTCCCATTGCACTACATCTTCCCCCCAGGTTTCCCTCTGCTTGTTTGATTACAAAATTCCAGCAATTTTGTTAAACTATTTACATGATCACCATTTCCACCTCAGCCCCACATTACTGAGGTTAAATCTCTTGTGGAATCTTCACTGCATCCTGATCTGTTTTATGGAATTCGAAGTGAAGGTACCTTTTTCTGGGACAGAGCTCTGTCCTCCTTGCCCCAGATTCAACAGAACCCCAACTCAGTTGCTCTCGTTGATTCAAATAAGACCATGATCTTCTTGTTCCTCCAGACAAGGGAACAATGTGGTTGTTCTGTTCTTATCATAGAATCCCCACAGCATGGAAACAGGCCCTTTGGCCCAACATGTCCACACCGACCCTCAGAGAATCCCACCCAGACCCATCCCCCTATAACCCACCTAATCTACACATCCCTGACACACTATGGGCAATTTAGCATGGCCAATCCACCTAGCCTGCACATCTTTGGGCTGTGGGAGGAAACCAGAGCAAACCAACGCAGACACAGGGAGAATGTGCAAACTCCACACAGACGATCGCCCGAGGGTGGAACTGAACCTGGGCCCTCTGATACTGTGAGGCAGCAGTGCTAACAATCGTGCCAAACTTCTTCAGAGGAGAACGCTCTGATTTTCTATGCATGAATCCACCTGCATGCTCTGGAATCAGACCTGAACAAAGTTTTCACTCTGTAGCTGGATTTGCACCATTCTTGTTGCTTTCCTTTGTGATCATTTTCAATTTCCTTGATTTTCTCACAATTGTGCAATGTTAGATTCATTCTCAGATTGTGCCTTAACAAGGGAGTTTCTGTTGTTACTCTTCTACTCATGAGTAGAATATCCGGTACTTGAAGGAGTTGACCTGTGACCAATCCCCAATCTGTGTTTTCGGCCTTCTGCAGCAGCAAAGTTTTAATCGCTCCCTCTGCTTCTCTATCTGCCTGTGAATGAAGTGAAGAGTTTGTGACCTGGTTCATAACTGCCTCTGTTCCGAACTCCCTCAATTCTTCATTCACGAAATGTGGACAGTTATTGGAAACAAACTCAAGAGAGAAACCATGGTGTGTAGAAACATTTTCTTCAATGCTTCAAGCACTGAATTAGGATCTGTGCTATCAATTGTATTTTCCCCTGAAAACCAAATATGTCTAATTCCAGATAACAAGGTGTAGAGCTGGATGAACACAGCAGGCCAAGCAGCATCAGAGGAGCAGGAAAGCTGACGTTTCGGGTTTTCTGAAGAAGGGTCT
>NW_025972500.1:0-755 GCF_021869965.1 Rhincodon typus
TCTCTCTCTCTCTCTCCCCCTCTCTCTGTCTCTCTCTCTCTCTCTCTGTCTCTCTCTCTCTCTCTCTCTGTCTCCCCATCTTTTATGGAAAACTTCACTCTCTCTTTGTCTGCCTCTAGCTCTCCAACCCTTTGCCCTCTCCCCCAACCTGTCCCCTCTTTCTATCAGTCTCTCTCTCTATCTCACTCGCTCTCTCTCTATCTCACTCGCTCTCTCTATCACTCTCTCTCTCTATCACTCTCTCAAAATCTTACGCTCTTTCTCTCCTTCAGTCGCGCTCTCCAAATCATCTCTCGCCTTCACTCCATCTGCAATCTCACTCATTCTCTCCCCTCTGTGCACCCTCCTCCCCAACCCCCAACCCAATCCTAAAACGGCGACCTCTTGGTTGTAGGTCGGGCCCCCCACGTGAGTAAACATCCACCACCACCACCACCCCCCCCCACCCCCCCGCCTTCCCACCTCTAACTTTGCCAACTCCCCTCCCTTTAGCATCTTGCGGGAGCTCAGTTCGATCCCCTCTAACTCCACAGGGTACGGGGCCTGAGCCGCTCAGTCTCTCTCTTCCCTCCCCGCAAGACAAACCCCTCCTCGCCTCTGGAATCGATCGAGTGAGCCTCGTCCTATACAACCACATCCCTCTCCCCCCACCAACTCCCCGAGGAAGGGGACCAGAACCGTACACAATACTCCGGCCTCGGGACCACCAATGCCTTGTGTAGTTGCTGCAAAACTCTGGGACTGTTATCCTTCAG
>NW_025972500.1:1587-2097 GCF_021869965.1 Rhincodon typus
AATGCCTTGTGTAGTTGCTGCAAAACTCTGGGACTGTTATCCTTCAGCCCTTTAGCGCTAAGCGTCACAAACCCATTTGCCTGGAGACGTTTGTCGACATCTCAGTTGAAAGCGGCCTGTTGTAATCCCTTCATCGCCAGTTTCAGAGTCGTAGCGTTCCACGCATTCGCCACCCTCTGGCAGAACAAATTCCTCCTCGTCTCATCCTCAGAGCCGTACGGCACGGAAACAGACCCTTCGGCCCATCCCCATCCGTGCCGACCCAGATATCCTAAATTAATCCGGTCCCCTTATGCCAGTGTTTGGCCCCATATCCCTCTAACCCCTTCCTATCCATGTCCCCATCCAGGTGCCTTTTAAATGTTGAGACTGTACCAGCCCCCACCCCCACTTCCTCTGGCAGCTCGTTCCACACACGCACCACCCTCTGTGTGAAAAAGTTACCCCCTCAGGTCCCTTTCCCCCCTCTCACCTTAAACCTACGCCCCTCTAGTTTTGGACTCCCCCCCC
>NW_025972500.1:2197-2452 GCF_021869965.1 Rhincodon typus
GAGAGGGGGGACTGAGAGACACCAGTCAGTGTACAGATATCTCCCTGAGAGAGAGAGAGAGGGGACTGAGGGACACCAGTCAGTGTACAGATATCTCCCTGAGAGAGAGAGAGGGGGGACTGAGAGACACCAGTCAGTGTACAGATATCTCCCTGAGAGAGAGGGGGGACTGAGAGACACCAGTCAGTGTACAGATATCTCCCTGAGAGAGAGAGAGAGAGAGGGGACTGAGAGACACCAGTCAGTGTACAGATA
>NW_025972500.1:2552-5177 GCF_021869965.1 Rhincodon typus
CCTGAGAGAGAGAGAGAGAGGGGGGACTGAGAGACACTAGTCAGTGTACAGATATCTCCCTGAGAAATTGCGAGTCTAGCATGACTCCTGTCAGTGTGTAATCGACCAGATGGGCTAGGAGATCTCGTCTTGTCGCTGGATGGGCTGAGTGTACTCTCCTATCCCTGGATAGGAAGAAGGCTTCTGTCTATGGATGGGCTGAACGGCCTCATGTCCCTCGATGGGCTGAATGGCTTCCTCATGCCCTTGGAATGGGGCTTAGCGTGGTCTCCACCTGCCTCCGGATTCTGTGATTGGGCTCATCATGCCCCTGGGATAGGGATTCCTCCAGGGCCAAATGGCCTTGCCCCTGTCATTGTGTGGGGTTGTGTGTCTTCCTCCTGTCCCTGGACATGGAGCTGGAGGCCTTGCTCCTAGCCCCCCCTGGTTGGGGCTGAATGGGCTCTGTCGGCCTGTGGTATGGACTAAATGGGTGGCACCCGTCCCAGGGTGTGGAATCAATGGCCGCCTTTTACCCTTGGGATGGGCCTGAATCTCCTGGGCGTGGCGCTGAATGGCCTCCTTCTAATCCGCTTGGAGGGAGTTCTGAATGGGCTCAATGGCCTCCTTGCGACACCTTTGAAGGGCCCGACCTGCTTCCTGCTATCCCCTTCTTGTACAGACGAACGGCCCTCTCCTGACCCCTGTGGAATGGGGCTGAATGGCCGCTGCCTGACCCACTTGCAACGGGGCTGAATAGCCTACTCCTGACCCACTTGGAATGGGGCTGAATGGCCTCCTCCTACCCTTCATAATGTGGCTGAATGGCCTCCTCCTGACTCACACAGAATAGGGCTGAATGGCCTCCTCCTGACCCACTGGAATGGGGCTGAATGGCCCACCTATCCCATCATTTAAAGTTGGAAAAGAACATGGCGGTACTAGCCCCTATCACCTGGACGGGCTGAATGGCCTACTGCGCCACCAATCAGTGGACGGGCCGCCGCGGGGGTGGGGGAGGGGGAACCATCTTGATTGACACCCTCGGCCACCGATCATAGCCTCCGTTTGGCACACGTGACACGCCCACCTCCGTGTGACGCCGGCAATAGGCGGGGTCATTTTGATCGACATACACTCGGGATCGCCAAATGGTTCCTTGGCGAAGCGGGCTCCCGCCCTCCCTTATGACGGAAGCCCGTGGGCGGGTCGAGGCGTTGATTGGCACCCGGTGGGGCTTGCTGAATGGCTCTCCTGCCGCACCCACTTTTCCGCCCGCCCACGCGCCAATGGGCGGGTGCCCGTTATGATTGACGTGCGGTAGCGGCTGACGATAGGCTGTCTGTCGCCTCGGGTCCCACCTACTATCGGCGGAGGCACCAATGAGCTTGTCTCTGAATGCGTTGCCGTCCCATTTCCCCACCGGGCCTCTCCTTGGAACCCCGCCTTCTTCCGGCATTGGCTATTCGGAACGCCCTCGCAATGATTGACATCCATCTGCACGCGATGACTGGCCTTCTCTTCACGCGGTGTCCCCGCCTTTTATTATGACGACGCGCTTGGAGGGCGGGACCTCCACTTGATTGACCTGCCGCCGTCCGCTCGGGGATTGGTTCGCCCCTTTTGCGGACGCCTATTACGCGCTTGCGGGCGGGTGGGCGCGGGCGCTGATTGGCACCGCGATACGCGCGCTGATTGGCTTCGCGCGCACACCACCCCCCCCCCCAAAAATACCCCATCGTTTTGGTGGGGGGGCGGAAGTCGGCCCCGAGCAGCGTAGGCCGGTGGGGGCGGGCCTTTTCGCTTGACGGACGGGCCGGAGCCGGCGGCGATTGGTGAGCCTTTCCGACCGGAAGCCGTCTCCCGTCACCTCCACCAACCCCCGCCTCCCGCGTCGTCCGGGGTGAGGGGGGGGTGGGGGGGGAGGGACCTGGCTTTGACGGACGGGCCGGAGCCGACGGCGAGTGGCTGGCGACGTGAGGGACGAGGCGGCGGCGGCGGCCGATTGGCCGGTTGCGGCCCGGAAGGGGTGTGGCGGGAGCGGTGACGGGCAGGAGGCGGTCGGAGGGGAGGGAGGAGGCGGAGGGTGAGGGAGGGCTCTCCACGTCGACAGAGGGAAGGACCCAAGATGGAGGCGGTGGTGCTGGTGAGAGACATAGACACAGGCATAGACACACAGGGGGAGAGAGAGAATGGGGAGGTGGGGAGTGCTCGGTGCATCCTATAGAATCCATAGGCACACACACCTATGTCTATAGGTGTCAGGATGGAGGCAAATGGGTTTGGGGGTGAGGTCTCTCTCTCTCTCTTCCTGAAGCTCCATTGGTGCCTCTTCTGGAATGTTCTGCAGCATTTTACCTTGTGTAATTTAACAGAAAAGACGATTATATACGTATACTTGTCCACTTATATGATACAAATACATATATGTGTGTGTATATACATTGTGCATTATGTATGTGTGTGTATATATATGTTTTTCTGTGTACATACATGTTATATAATGTATATCACGTGTATATGTGTGTGTATGTTTGTGTGGGATCTTGCCATTCCCCCCCTTTCCCCCTGCGCGGGGTCGCGCCGTACCCCCACTTTCCCCCGGCGCGGGGTCGCGCCGTACCCCCCCTTTTCCCCGGCGCGGGG
>NW_025972500.1:5187-9674 GCF_021869965.1 Rhincodon typus
TTTCCCCGGCGCGGGGTCGCGCCGTACCCCCCCTTTTCCCCGGCGCGTCTGTGTTTGTGTGGGATCTTGCCATTCCCAACTCTCCTTCTCTGTCGGGGTCTTGCCATTCGTGTCCCCCCTCCCCCCGTGTTTCTGGAATCTTCCCATTCCTGTCTGCAGCCTGTGTGTGTGCGTAGGATTCTCCCATTACTGTCATCTGTGTTTTCCTTGCGGGATCTTCCCATTCCCGGCCTACACCTGCCTCTGTGGGGGCGCGCGTCTGCGTGGGATCTTGCTGTGTCTGTGTCTCTATGGGCAAGTCCCATCTTCTGCGTGCATTTGTGGGATCTTCCTATTCCCTATTCTGGGATCTACCCTTCCTTCTCCCGATGTGCGTATGATCATAGAGTCGCGGAGTCACATGGTGCGGAAACAGACCCTTTGGCCCAACACGTCCGTGCTAACCCAGATATCCTAAACTAATCCAGTCCCCATTTGCCAGTGTTTGGCCCCATATCCCTCTAAACCCTTCCTATCCATGTCCCCATCCAGATGCCTTTTAAATGTTGAGACTGTACCAGCCCCCCACCCACTTCCTCTGGCAGCTCGTTCCACACACGCACCACCCTCTGTGTGAAAAAGTTACCCCTCAGGTCCCTTCCCCCCTCTCACCTTAAACGTATGCCCCTCTAGTTTTGGACTCCCCCCACCCCCTGGGGGGTAAAGACCTTGTCTATTCACCCTATCCATGCCCCTCATGATTTTATAAAACTCTATAAGGTCACCCCCTCAGCCTCCGACGCTCCGGGGAAAACAGCCCCAGCCCCTCCCTGTAGCTCGAACCCTCCAACATCCTCGTAACTCCTTTCCGAACCCTTCCACAACGTCCTTCCTGCAGCAGGGAGACCAGAATCGAACGCTGTATTCCAAAAGTGGCCCTAACCAATGCCCTGTACAGTCCCAACGTGACCCTCCCAACTCCCTGTACTCAACGCACTGACCCATAAAGGCGAGCGTACCAAACACCTTCTTCACCGCCCTGTCTACCTGCCTCTCCACTTTCAAGGGACTATGTACCTGCTCCCCCCCAAGGTCTCTTTGTTCAGCGACACTCCCCCAGGACTGCACCGTTAAGCATGTAGGTCCTAGAACGGGCTGCAAAATGTTCTTGGCAAGTAAGTTTTAAGTAGGATTTTGCTCAGGAAAGGGGCTGGACCACTCCAGGACATGAACGAATTTATGCTCGGAGCCGGAGGAAGTGGGTGAGGTCTTCCGTGAGCACTTTGGATCGTGTGTTCAGTTTGGGTCTCCTTGCTGTAGGAAGGATGTTATTAAACTGGAAAGGGCGTGGAAGAAATTTAAAAGGATGTTGCCAGAACTCTAGGGGACTGAGTTACAGGGAGAGGGTTGGACAAGCTTGGACAGTTTTTCTTTAGAGGGTAGGAGACTGAGGGGGGGGTGTCTTAGTGAGACAGAGCAGATGTTGGGAAGATGCTTCCATTGGTAGGAGAGAATAGGACCCGAAGGCACAGCCTTGGAGTAAAGGGAAGGCCTTTTAGAATGGAGGTAAAGAGAAACTTCTTCAGCCATAGAGAGTGGTGAATCTATGGAATGCACTGCCAGAGAAGGCTGCGGAGGCCAGGTCATTGAGAACATTTAAGGCTGAGCTGGATAGGTTCTTGATTATCAAGGGCACGGGGAGAATGGGGTTGAGGAACTTATCAGCCGTGATTGAATGGCGGAGCAGACTCGATGGGCTGAATGGCCTAATTTCTGTGCCTATGTCTTACGGTCTCACAGAAGTGTATAAGATCGTGGGAGGCATGGACAGGGTGAACGCGCTCAGTCTTTTTCCCATGGTTGGGGAATGGAAGGGCTAGAGGGCATCAGTTTAAGGTAAAGGTGGGGGGGGGGGGATAGAATACATTAGGAACCTGAGGGAGCGACTTCCTTTTTTTAAGACAGTGGGTGGCACGCACGGTCAGATGAAGCAACGTTTGAAAGGCGTTTGGACGAATGCATGGACGGGAAAAGGAGGACGTGGGCCCAATTGCAGGGAAATGGGGTCAGCGTGGATGGGCGTTTTGGGTCAGCACGGGCCGGTTAGGGCCGAAGGGCCTGTCTCCATGCTGTCGGACGCTGTGAGAAAGACGCGGATGATGGCAAGGCCAGAGCTGTGAAGCGTCGGGTGTCTTGCAAAACAAAGGTCGAGGTGGATACGTCCTCGGGGCCTGATGGGATCTGTCCCAGGGTACTGAAGGAAGCGAGGCAGGAGATCCTTGAATCCTGTGTATTCCACGGGACGGCGACGTCGCTGACCGGGCGGCGTTTATGGCCCGTCCCCAGTTGCCCAGTGAGGGCGGTTCAGAGTCCACCACGTTGCTGTGTGGGTCTGGAGTCACGTGTAGGCCAGACCAGGTAAGGGATGGTAGTTTCCTTCCCTAGAGGACAGTAGTGAACCAGGTAGGTTTTCCCGACAATCGGCAACGGATTCACAGTCATCGTTAGACTCTTAATTCCAGATATTTTAATTGAACTTTTCCCTGGCGGGATTCGAACCCGGAACGTTTACCTGGGTCTCCGGATTAACAGCCTTTGGAAAATGTGCGGATTTATTAAGGGGCGTTCGGCGTGGCTCTGTGTCTTGGTGGCGGGTGGGGGGGAGGTCGTCGGTGCTGGGACCCCCCCCCCCCCCCCCCCCGCCCTTGTCGCTTGCGATCCGATCCAGATGGGAACGTAGCCGGTCCAGTTACTGGGTTGAATTAGAAAAGATAAAGAGCTATGTCTATCACTGTCAGATTGTTCAGTTCTTGAGTTACCAGCCTGTGTTGTTCAGCACAAAATGCATTTAAAAAGATATATAGTTAATTTAATAGAACATAGAACTGTACAGCACAGTACAGGCCCTTCGGCCCACGATGTAGTGCTGAACTTTTACCCTAAACCTAACGTCTATCTAACCTCCACCCCTACCTTATACTATCATCCATATGCCTATCTAATAGCCGCTTAAATGCCCCTAATGAGGCCGACTCCACTACCCTCTCCGGCAATGCATTCCACGCCCCTACCACTCTCTGAGTAAAGAACCTACCTCTGACGTCTCCCCTGTATCCACCTCCACTCGCTTTAAAACTGTGCCCCCTCGTAATAGCTACCTCCACCCTAGGAAAAAGTCTCTGGCTGTCCACTCTATCTATACCTCTGATCATTTTGTACACCTCTATCAAGTCACCTCTCATCCTTCGTCGTTCTAAAGAGAAAAGCCCTAGCTCTCTCGACCTTTCCTCGTAAGGCCTTCCCTCCATTCCAAGGCAGCATCCTGGTAAATCTCCTCTGCACCTTCTCCAACGCTTCCACATCTTTCCTGTAATGAGGCGACCAGAACTGGGCACAATACTCCACATGTGGCCGAACCAGGCTTTCGTATAGCTGGAGCATAACTTCACGGCTCTTGAACTCAATCTGTCTATTAATGAAAGCTAACACACCATACCTTCGGAGCGTCGGAGGCTGAGGGGGTGACCTTATAGAGGTTCATGAAGTCATGAGGGGCACAGATAGGGTGATCTTAAACCTCTAAGTTCCTGTCTAATTCTGTTGCGTTAAGCCTTCCTCCGTGTTTAGGACTTTGACCTGAGGTCTAGTCTTTACCTTTATCCTCAACAGTCTTAAAACTTGTGTAATTATGATCGCTGCTCCCTCACTGAAACACCGATCGCCTGTAGGAGGTCCGGTATAGCGCCTTCCACAGTTTGACTGTCTGCGTACTGTTTCACGGCATTTTCGCTGTGTGTGTGTGTGTGTGTGTGTGTGTGTGTGGGATCTTCCCATTCCTGCCTTCTCTGTGTGTGTCTTCCCATTCTGTCTCCCTCAGTGCAGGTGTGGAAGAGGTTGGGGGAGGCGCGGTGGGGTGATGAGGTTATAAACGTGTGCGACGTTACCATTCCTTCCATCCCCTCTCTGGGATTGGAGGGGAATGCATTTTCGTGTGTGTGTGAGATCTTCCTGTTCCCCCCCTGCCCCTGTAGGAGAGGGTACAGGGCTGGGGGGGTGGTGGTTGGTGGGAGCGTCTGCGTGTAGCGGGATCTTGCTGTTCCTCCCGAGGTAGAGAGAGAGAGAGACGGGTCTCGTGAGCGCGTGGGATCTTCCCATTCCTCTCCCCCTCCCGGGCAGAGAGGTGGAAATGGGATCTTTCTATGCCCCCCCAACACTCTCTAGAAAGGGGGGGGGGGGCGGGGGGGGGGGGGGGGGGGGGAGCTGTCAGTCCGAGATTTTCATGCCCCCGGAGAAATGGGGGGGGCGGGGGTGGGGGGGGGGGGGGGTGGTGGGAGTTGTTCAGATGTGTGGGATCTTCCTGTGCCCCCTCCCTGGCTTCTCTGCGTGCGTGGGATGATCCCGTTCCCCTCTGCCGTTCGACCCCAGTCACACTCTCTCTGTTCTCCCCCCCCCCCCTTTCCCCCTTCACTCTGCTCCTCGCAAATCAACCTCGACGAATAACACCCCCC
>NW_025972501.1:0-9674 GCF_021869965.1 Rhincodon typus
TAGGAGCAGAGAGGCTGATGAAGGGTCTAGGCCCGAAACGTCAGCCTCTCTGCTCCTATGATGCTGCTTGGCCTGCTGTGTTCATCCAGCCCTGCACCTTGTTGTCTCTGTTATTTCCAGAGTTGTTTTAGTGTGAAGTGTATTGATTCAGGAAGTATCTGAGACAGATCCATTCCTTACAAAGGAAACAGGAATAAAACAGTACAGGTAGAGGAGGACAGGACAATGGCTGTTACTCACACAGTGACTTAAATGCTCTCCTGCCAGGCCATAAACATCTAATGGTATTCACCTCCATAAATCAAAGGTTTCAGGGAATATTAGCACAAATCTGACTGTGATCAAGGAGCTCAGCAGACGCTAAATATGGTCTTTCTGGTATACTTAGCTGTACCAAGCAGTCATCATCACTGCCCTCCAGTGCTGCAGTGAGACCGGGACTGCGTGTTGGCAACAGATGGAGAGTGAGGGGAAATCTGAGGCTTCTGTCTCAACCTCTGGATGTGCCTATCTAATAGCTGCTTAAATGCCCCTAATGAAGATTACTCCACTACCCTCTCCGGCAATGCATTCCACGCCCCTACCACTCTCTGAGGAAATAACCTACCTCTGACGTCTCCCCTATATCTAACTCCACTCACTTTAAAACTATGCCCCCTCGTAATAGCTACCTCCACCCGAGGAAAAAGCCTCGGGCTATCCACTCTATCTATACCTCTGATCATTTTGTACACCTCTATTAAGTCACCTCTCATCCTTCGTCATTCTAAAGAGAAAAGCCCTGGCTCTCTCAACCTTTCCTCATAAGACCTTCCCTCCATTCCAGGCAACATCTTGGTAAATCTCCTCTGCACCTTTTCCATCGCTTCCACATCTTTCCTGTAATGAAGCGACCAGAACTGGACATAATACTCCAGATGTGGCCAAACCAGGCTTTTGTATAGCTGGAGCATAACTTCACGGGTCTTGAACTCAATCCTTCTATTAATGAAAGCTAACACACCGTACGCCTTCTTAACAACTCTATCCACCTGGGTGGCAGCTTTCAGGGAACTCTGAACATGAACCCCAAGATCCCTCTGCTCCTCCACACTGCCAAGAATCTTTCCATTAACCCTGTATTCTGCTTTCAAGTTTGTCCTTCCAAAATGAATCACCTCACACTTTTCAGGGTTAAACTTCATCTGCCACTTCTCAGCCCAGCTCTGCATCCTATCAAGGTCTCTTTGTCCGTTAATGGGAGGACTGTCGACCAAACACTCTTGTCCTTCCTCAGGCCAGCTCCGCATGCATTGAGGCAAAACTCCTGCAAAACCAACTTCTGTTAGACTGGATAAAGCTGAAAGAACTGTAGATGCTGTAAATCAGGAATAACAACGAAGTTGCTGGAAAAGCTCAGCAGGTCTGGCGGCATCTGTGAAGGAAAATCAGAGTTAATGTTTTGAAACGTTAACTCATGATTTTTCTTCCCAGATGCTGAACACCTATTGAGCTTTTCTAGAAACTTCTGTTTTTTTGTTTCTTTTAGACTGGGCCCTGTGTCCGAATGGCAAACGCTCACCAAGTCCCACGCTCTCAACTCTTCAACTCGCCAACGGTCCAGGGGAGTGAAAGAAAATGGCACCAAGACACCCTGAAACTCTCCTTGAACAGTGGCAGTATTGACATCAATGCCTGAGGCCAATCGTTCAAATTGGCAATGAGATGCATGTCAAGCTGAATTACAGATCGAGTCGCACCATCTCAATAATGGGGCAGAGGTACTTAGCATTGGTACTTGGAACCCTCCCCTTCATTGCAACAGCCGGTGGTGCACAGTTTGCTGACCTGTTCAGTCACATGACAGTGCCTGGCAGACACACATGACCCTGGGTAGACACCAGAGGGCCAGAAAATGAGGGTACTTCAGCTGATTGAGGCCAGGCCTACAGCTGTACCTCACTGAGATAGTGCAGGGGGTAGGAACGGGGTAGACGAGTTTAAAAAAAAATCATCATTGGGGCTTTGAGAAAGAAGAACGCTCCCTGGAGAATTCAACAAGTGTACTGAATGAAAATACAAGTAATCTACCAGAGCATTAAACACTGAAAGAACTGCAGATGCTGTAAATCAGAAACAAAAACAGAAATTGCCAGCAAAGCTCAGAAGGTCTGGCAGCACTTGTGGAGATAAATCAGAGTTCAGGTCCAATAATCCTTCCTCAGAACAGCAATGACCCTTCCTCAGCCTTAGAAGAGGAAGGGTCACTCGATCCAAAACATTAACTCTGATTTCTCTTCACAGTTGCTGCCAGACCTGCTGAGCTTTTCTAGCAATTTCTGTTTTTGTTACCACTGCATTACGTAGCTCACCTGCACAGGTAGGCGAAAGGTGAAAGGTCAGCTGTGTGAGCAATGAGACACTGAAGTCACAGGAACCACCAAACAGTTACACCCTCATCTGCTCCTACAGACTGAACTGATTTGTGCTGGAATACATTTTGACATTTCTCATCAGATCTGTTTATAGATTAAATGCTGATGCACAAATTTAAGTGCTCTGAGATCTCTGTGCTCCTTGAATTGTATTGTAATGGATTTGTGTGACAGGACTGCTGATTTAAAGTGAAATATATATCCACCCCGCCCATCTCCACCTCCATCTTCATTCTTTCTCCACACAGAATGCAAACGCTCGCTTGCAGCAAACAGCTGGAAAGCCTGAGGAGCCACAGTAAAAGCAAGCAAAACAAATTGTTGCTGTGTTTTAGCAAAGGTGAGAAGTGAAATAAAGCTCATTTGGTGGCTTGGCAGAGGAAAAGGATAGAAATATGCCAATTACAGCAAATAGGTTTTTATCTGTGATTATCACAAGATTTAGAAGCATCAGGGACAGTGTCCTGAGATAGTAGGAACTGCAGATGTTGGAGAATCTGAGATAACAAGGTGTAGAGCTGGATGAACACAGCAGGCCAAGCAGCATCAGAGGAGCAGGAAGGCTGACATTTCGGGCCTAGACCCTTCATCAGAAATGGGGGAGGGGAAGGGGATTCTGAAATAAATAGGGAGATGGGGGAGGCAGATAGGAGATGGATAGAGGAGAAGATGGGGGGAGAGGAGACAGACAGGTCAAAGAGGCGGGGATGGAGCCAGTAAAGGTGAGTGTAGGTGGGGAGTTAGGGAGGGGATAGGTCAGTCCAGGGAGGACGGACAGGTCAAGGGAGCGGGATGAGGTTAGTGGGTAGGAGATGGGGGTGGGGCTTGAGGTGGGAGGAGGGGATAGGTGGGAGGAAGGACAGGTTAGGGAGGCAGGGACGAGCTGGACTGGTTTTGGGATGTGGTAGGGGGAGGGGAGATTTTGAAGCTTGTGAAATCCACATTGATACCATTGGGCTGCGCGGTTCCCAAGCGGAATATGAGTTGCTGTTCCTGAAACCTTCGGGTGGCATCGTTGTGGCACTGCAGGAGGCCCAGCATGGACATGTCGTCTGAGGAATGGGAGCGGGAGTTGAAATGGTTCGCGACTGGGAGGTGCAGTTGTTTATTGTGAACCGAGCGTAGGTGTTCTGCAAAGCGGTCCCCAACAGTGTCCTCCTGATTGCTCACAGACGAAAGGGATTTCAAATCAAAAAGCACAGAATCTTGTCTTCCCTGTTTCAGCAGATAATTCATTCACCTTTTGATTATAATTAAATTTTACAGAATGGGTTTCCATGAAAAAAATTAATTTGCATGGTCACAATTAATCTTGAATATAATTTTCAAAGGGAGGGGACGGGATTGAGTTGGTGATTGATGCAAACTCTGGAGCACCGACTACTGCTGGGAAAGTTCAAACAAAGCCAGTTTGGAAGGTAGAGTGGAAAGGAATAGGAACAGAAGTAGACCATTCTGCCACTCCAGGCTATTCCTTCATCCAAAAAGATCATAGAATCCCTACAGTGTGGCAGCATGATCTGGAGGTGCTGCAGTGTTGGACTGGGGTGGACAAAGTCAGAAATTATAGTCCAACAGGTTTATTTGAAATCACAAGCTTTAGAAGCACTGCTCCTTTATCAGTGTGGAAGCAGGCTATTTGGCCCATGAGACCACACCAACTCTCTGAAGAGCATTCCACTCAGACCCACCTCCCGACTCTATCCCTGTAACACTGAATTTAGAATAGTATTAGAATTATTGTCACATGTGTGCAGTGAAAACGTTATACATCACCACCATACATACCAAGCCACTTCCCATGGCTAATCCACCTAACTGGCACATCTTTGGGCTTGGGAGGGAAGAGGAGTGGCCAGAGGAAACCCATGCAAACTCCACACTGTCAAGTCAGCCGAGGCTGGAATCGAACCCAGGTCCCGTGTGCTATGAGGCACCAGTGCTAGCAACTGAGCTACCATGCCACCAGATCACAGCTATTTTGCTTGCGTTTCAAATTCCACCTTCTTATCTTTGCCCCAATCACCCTCAAGAACCTATCCACTAAAATAAAACAAAAATCCGCAGATGCTGGAGATCTGAAACAAAGACAAAAAGTGCTGGAAAAACTCAGCACGTGCGGCAACATCTGTGGAAATAAAGCAGAGTTAATGTTTTGAGTCCAATATGACTCTTCTTCAGAACTGGTACCAGTGAGGAAAAAGTGGTATAGAGGCTGAAGATATGGGGGAGGGAGGTGCCAGGGAAAGGAGGCAGACAGAAAGCGGAAATGATAACCAAAGAGAGACAGAGTGGGAAAGGGATAAGCAGACCTGAGGATTATTGATAGTAGGCCAGGACAGAACAGAAGCTGAATAAATGATGAGAGCTGAGAGTAGGAGTGAATGGGAAGGCTGCCATGAAAGTAACCTATATAATGTCATAATTGGCCTGAAGGTAGGTGAGTGCTAAAAGCAACCCATGTCATAACAGGACCAGGGTATGGAGTTGGGGAAAAAACATGGGAGGACGGAATCAGGCTCTAACATTATTGAACTTGATGTTGAGTTCTGGAGGCTGCAGGATCCCTAAGTGGAAAATATCCACTGCTATTTGAAAAATATTCAATGACTCTGCCTCCACCTCCTCATCTTTATCTGCTCTAGCTTTATGCTCCAGAATATTGCTCAATTTAATACACAGCCACTCTCTGTGCTTGCAAAAATGTTTTCATTACTTATCATTGACACAACGTCAGCTCTGATTCAGTTGGTAGCTTCCAATTCTCAGTCAAATGGCTATGGGTTTGTGCCCCAGTCTAAAACTCTCAATGAAGCAAGGAGGGAGTTCTGCACCACCAGAGATACCAGAAGTACAAACCTCAAAGGAACAAAACTCCACCACACTATTCAAAGAAGAACAGAGGAGTTTTGCTCAGTGTCCTGACCAACATCACAAATAGCATCACCATCATCATAATGTGAACCAAGGGTTACGGGGAAAAGGCAGGAAAGTGAAGTTGAGGAATGTCAGATCAGCCATGATCCTACTGACCGCTCCTTCTTCAGGTGTTAGTCTAATACTCCGAAAGCTTGTGTCTTCAAATAAACCTGTTGGACTATAACCTGGTGTCATGTGATTTCTGACTTTGTCCATTCCAGGCCAACATCAGCATCTCCACATCACGATCCTACTAAATGGCGGAGCAAATTTGAGGGGCCAAATGGCCTACTCCTGTTCCTATTTCCTAGGGTCTTATTATCTTGTATTTCATTGCTGATTTTGGAAGCTTTCTGTGCGCAAATTAGCTGCTGCCTTTTCCACATCGCAACAGTGTCTGACCTTCAAAAGTATTTAATTCAATTCTACATGCTCTGGGACATCTTGAGATTGTGGAAGGTGCTGTACAAATGTACCTGCTAAAATATAGTCACAACAGACCTGAATATAAAAAATCAATCTCCAAACTGGAGAACATACATTTAAGGATAGAATTTCTAACCCACATCACACACCACTAGAGAATTGAGAAATAAATCAGCTCCAGACTGTAGCTTACACAAGGCCCTGAGATGTCAAAGCACATTTTTCCACTGTAGTGTAATTATTAGAAGTATTTTGTGACAGTCTGGGAAAACCAAGCTGTTTGCTACTAACATGCCTTCATGTTTACCTGGACAAAGAAAGTTGATGCTTCCTGGGGATAGCTCTGTGGATTCCACATTTCACACATGCATGTGCGTAATCGCATTCATGCGTAACACAGTCTCAAGTGTCCCTTCAAAAACTCAAGCAAACAGACCAAGAGTACAGCTCCCCAGTGCTCCAGCAATGATGGGTGTGAAACAAAATTCCTTTCTCTTCCACTTAACCTCCAAATGGAAATGTTGCACACTCCAGAAGCTCTGGATGGTGAAAAAGACTGGATGGCTGCAGACCTGCTCAGAAATGAGGGGGGAGAAAAAATAACAGTTGTATCCTTAAGGTAACATAGAGTAGATGCTGGAAATCTGAAAGAAATGCAGAGAATGCTGGAGAAACTCATCAGGTCTGGCAGCTTCTATAGAGATAGAAAGCATTCTGAAGAATTGTTTGGAAGGGAAGTCTATCAAAGTTCATGGGAGGGGTGGAGGTTGGGAAACAGTGTTGCTTTCCTTTAGCTCAACATAATTCAAATCACAATAGAATTGGAGGTAATATTTACACGGTTCCCATAGATATGATAGGCTGAATAGCTGTCTTTTGTGCTTTGTTATTGTTGTCGTTCCTTTGACTATATTAGGTTAAGTTGGTTTGATTAAGTGTAGGACTTGGTTCAAGGATCGTATTTTTGCCTCTGAGACCAGAAGGCTGTGGCTTCAAATTGCACTCCAGGAATTGTGTTTCACTGTAACTGAACTTTCAGTGCAATACTGAGGGAGGTGCTGTTTTCAGGTGAGAATTTAAATGGGTGGCAAAGTCTGTCTATCTGTCCTGGATTTCAAAATACCAGTTCTCCCATTATCTGGAGTGACACACACATCCCTAAACCATCTGTTGTGGTTATTCTCCTTACATAGACAAGACAGGAGGTCTCAGGCATGTAGGTTACCTTAGCGTTTATTCAAATAACCTCAGTCTTAGACGCCGAAACAGAATTCTGTCTGATACTTTATCTCATGTCTGTCTGATCTCTAACCTATGTCTGTCCAATACAAAGATAGGAAATTATCAATGTTTATACCCCGTGATCATGTATCCATTGTTTACATTTCATCCTTGAACAAGAAATGGCTAACCTCTGTCCTCAGGGGCTTTCTCTTATCAGGAATTTGCTCCAGTCTGCTCTGAAGGCTGATTTTGCTATGAAAATGTACAAAGTCCTTTCTAATCTCTTCTGCTGACATGGATCCTTAGGGTGTTCAAGGCTCATGCCTTCAAAAATGTGTGTTTCAGTATCATCTTTTCAGGGGGCACCTTACACCTGTTGTAACTCCTTTTTGTAAAGTTTTACTTATTCCCCACGACACTACCACTCTCATCTCTGTGAGTTGGTGGTCCATTGAACTTTCACAGAGTGTTTAAACAGACTCAGTTTTTGCTGTTGTGGCTGAATTAGCCTCAGCGTGGAAGTCACTCAATCATGGTGGAGTCAGAAACTCCTTGGAAGGTATGGTTCTCTTGTAGACAAACAGAGGACTGGAAGAACACATCAGACCAGGCAGCTTCTGAAGGAAAGGAGCAGTCAACGTTTCAGGTATTACCCTTCTTCGGGACTGGATGTGGGGGTAGGGGGAGCTGCAGATAAAGTGGGCGGGAAGAGGTGGAGGTGGAACGGTGGTGATGGGTGGACACCGGTGGTAGGTACGACCTGTTTGGTCAATGGGAGGGATGAATCTGGTTGGTGGCTGGAAGGGAGGAGGTGGGGCTGGAAAGGGAGCCGGGGGATGGATGGGAAGGTTATTTGAAATTGGAGAACTCAATGTTGAGTCTTCTGGGCTGCAGGGTGCCCAGGCGGAAGATAAGGTGTTGTTCTTCAAATTTGTGGTGCGATTTTCAAGAAAGATGACTGTAGCTTTGCAAAGTTACATTTTGATCTCTACTTGTAGACTACTAGGGCTTGGCCCCTCAGATTAGTCCATCCTTTAGGAAGGCAGTCACTTGATTGATTCGCCTCTATCTGCAGCATGAACAACCTCCTCAAAACCCCTCTTTCACAAAACTGTGTAGACTCTGGGCAATTACCTTCAACTTATTCACGTGCTCCACCATAACTTACTGAATGAAAGCTTCTAACATTTTCCCCATGACAGATGGTAAGCTAGGTAAAGTCACCATAATCCCAGAGGATTGCTCTCTCTCATTTCGAGAGAGAGAGAGAGATGACTGGTGGTGAGTTTAAGCTGAGGGTCACCACACTGCAGGTGAGGGTTAGGTTGAGAGGGTGGGACTTTCATGGTGCCCTCAGCTAATACAGGAATTGAACCTGTGCTGTTAGTGCAAACCATCAGTCCAGCCAACTGAGCTAACTAATCTCCCAATATGTTTGGCTCAGTGGCTTGTGGTTTCCTGCTCTCTGCCTCCCTCCCCCTTTGAATACAGGAGTGACATTTATTACCTTCCAATCTAATGGGACTTTCCCTGAATCGACGGAGCTTTAGAAAATTAAAACCAATGCATAAACTATCTACTAGCTACTTCTTTTAAGGATGAAGTTGATCAGGAATTGAATATCCTTTGAGTCTCTTTAAAGAAGACTGTTGCAGTGAGTTGGAAAATTCCCCAACTCAAGGTACCTGGGCTGGTTGCTATAACATGGCCCTCAGACCCTGTTACCTGGCGTTACTCTCACAAAGTAAACTGAGTTAGACCAGCAAAGGAGCCCTCAGGAAGTACAGGAGTTCCAGGGTTAAGATGTCCTGGTAAAGGATGCGTACAAATAGGAGACAATCCCCACAGGACTCATAAAGATGTGTATTTTTATTCTGCCATCACTCGAGGTTTATGTTGAGTACAGTAATTGTGGGAATTAAAGTGTCCAACAAAGATCTTCATAACCAAAGAAATTGCTGGAAGTTTCACCTGTAGCAACTTCATTAACATAATTTTCTTTTTTTAATTACTGTAAATACAAGTTATACAACAACAATTTAACCATCTGTTCAAAGCCTTCATAAATCTTAGTCTCAGTAAATAAGATTAAGGGAACAGAAAAGGCTTTTTAAAACAAATCTATTCAGGTGATGTCTGGATAACAACCACTTCCCCGGTGGCCTTGTTGGAATGTGCAGTGCCTAATGTAAGATCAAGTCACTCGTATCCCTGACACCAGACTCTCAAAGCAACCACTCAGATTGGGACCAGATTCTTAGATTCATACAGCGCAGAAAAAGCCCTTTGGCCCACCTGACTCCGTGCCAACATAGCTACCACTTAAACTGTGCTAATCACAATTTCCTGCACTTGTCCCACATCCTTGAGGGTGGCCAGGAGATGCCAGGAGAACAGGGGAAATACTTTAGGGATGCTTTCAGAGGGTCTCAGAAAAGGTCAAGGCACCCCTCAGTCCCAAAACATGTGGGGAACTGCCCCCTGTGCACCCCCCCGGTGCCTCAACACTCTGAACAGGAAAGCCCACTGAATCAGGCAAGTAAGTGGGCATATGGGTGGCTTATCCTTAGATCATTTCCTGGGACATTGCAATGCTAAGGCATTCAGGGTTGTGGAGCAAGTACTGGAAAATGGGATTAGAATCATGAAATTGTTTCAGAGATAGTAGGAACTGCAGATGCTGGAGAATCT
>NW_025972502.1:0-9674 GCF_021869965.1 Rhincodon typus
TTATCTCACTTTCGAAAGCCTTGCACTTGCTAGTCATCCCTTTATCCCTTCAAGCAGTAATCATTTTAAGAAAATATTATCGGTCCACAATCAACAATATCTAAGGAACATAATTAAATACTCTAATCAACTTACTGGGAAAAGACAATTTTTAAATTTCCTATCCACTAGGCACTTCTTGGCTTGTGAACTGCTATGGCACCTGAGGATGTGAGAAGTGCTAAATAAATTGAAGTTCTTTCTTGCTTTCCTATTGTAAACCCAGTCAGAAAACTAGCAATTTATTAACAAATTAATATTTATCACCAACTGATGAATAAGCTGACCAAAACTTTCCTTCTGCAAAACCTGGAAACACATGTAAAAGTGAATGCCAGTGAGTCAGGAGTAATTAAGCAAACGATACTTCTGCTCATGATGTAAGTGATGTTCACAACATCACAAACGAGCTTGGCTTGTTTCTTTAAACAAATTAGCAACCCAGCATAAAATTGGGAAACTAAACTAGGACATCTGGTTAATGGTATAGCAATTTTCCCATTGATGCTTTGTGGGGTTGTGTTCAATATTGCAGTGTAGCACAATGGCGTCAGTGTATTTATTAAAAGCAGGTTTGGATCCATGGGAACTTTACTTGAATTAGCATAAAGTACTATGAACGAACCTTGAGCTCTCCAGAGTGAGGAATGTTATTGCTGGAGAATAGAAGGTTTCCCTTTTGAGGCACTCTGTGTTTACAACAAGCTGCCACGCAATCTGTCTCATCCTCGATTTCAGAATAATGTCTCTCACAGTGACATTTTCTTTTCCTGCACCAGGCATCCTGTGACCTTTCTGAACCATATTGCCACATTAGGGAACAGGCTTATAGGACCTAGGCCTAATATATGGTATTATATTTCAGAAATTCATTTCAATCAGACCTGGCCAGAGCACAGCAGCAGACAGGGAAGACTTTCTTCCTTTCTGCCCAGCAGCCAGGGTTGGATTTAAAGGCACGTCCCTGGAGTGAAAGATAAATGTCCAATGCAGTACACCAGCCAGACTTTTGCTAATTTCTTTCAGCTTTTCTCTCATTCACAAGAGGTTTTGTTTTAAGAGAAATAGCATGCGAGAATGTTGCACTATTTCAAATGTACAGATTTATTTTTTTCCCTCTATTCGTGAAGGCATTGCCATTAAAATTGCACTGTATCTCCTGCTCCCTGACTCCTTTTAAAAGTACTTGGGTATCACAAATGTGCTTTTGATTCATTCCATTTGAAGTCCAATGATTTATTTATTTTTCAATAAAGTTACAAAAGTTACCTGATCAAAATAGTCGCTACACATTTAATCAGGATAAAGGCAAAATAATTAGGAGGCTGGAAATCTGAAACAGACACTGAGAATGCAAGAATAATTCAACAAGTCTGGCAGTAGCTGTGGAGAGAGAAACAGGATTAATATTTCGAGTCCATTGTGAATCATTTCTGAATTAAATTCCTATTGGACTGGAAATGTTAACTCTGTTTGTATCTGCACAGTTTCTCTAGGATTCTCTGTGCTTGCTTTGGCATTGGTCTTAGTCTGCACTGTGGTACAATGGTCTAACCTTTGTTGCTTTCCAGAATGAGTGATGGTTTGAGTCCACATTAATGATTCAACCTTCTGGAAGAGTTCATTCTCTGGGTAATGATTTTTGATGTCCAGCTACCTGAGTAAACTGTCCAATCAAAAAGATTGATCTGATCCAAAAATGTCAAAAGGTTATCAGCTTCTCCTGTGAAATGGCTGATGATCTTCAGCATATTCACTATCAACACTCGATAATCAGAAGGTCACCTTTCTAAACCATGGGTGGCATTATGGCTCAATGGTTATCACTACAGCCTCACTAGTGCTAGGGATCTGGGTTCAATTCCACCCTCGGGCGACTGTCTGTGTGGAGTTTGCACATTCTCCCCGTGTCTGTGTGGGTTTCCTCCAGGTGCTCCAGTTTCTTTTCACAGTCCAAAGATGTGCAGGCTAGATACATTAGCCATAGAAAAAACCTCACGCAGGATCATGGTGATGGAATTGAGGGAGTGGGATGCTCTTCAGAGGGTTGGTGCAGACTTGATGGGCCTATTGGCCTCTTTCTGCACTGTAGTGGTTATATGATTCTTAAGAGGAGGCACTGTCCATAATGTCACTAGACTAGCAATCCAGAGACCAATGTTCTGGGGATTGGATTTGAATCACACCACGTGAATGGCGCAATTTTAAATCAGTACAGAGCTAACCTAATGGCAACCACCGTCAATTGTTGTAAAAATCCATCTGGTCCATTAATGTCTTTTCAGGTAGGAAATTTATCATCCTTACCTGGTCTGGCCTCCATGTGACTCCAGACCCACAGCAAAGTAGTTGACTTTGAACTACCCTCTGGGCAATAAAGGATGGGCAATAAACGCTGACCTAGCCAGAGACACCCATGTCTTGTGAATGAATAAAAACAACTTACCTATTGTATGTCTGAGGAGTTTCTGTTCTGGTCCCTGCTAAACTCCAGTCACACTCAACATGAATAACTGGCTTGCCAGAAGAAAGAATTTAGAGGCCCTAATGCACTTTCTAATCATCCTGCTGGTAGTTATAAAGCAGGGGAGAATTAAACAGTTGAAAGGATATTGCGAAATACAGAGATAATAGGAACTGCCGATGCTGGAGAATCTGAGATAACAAGGTGTAGAGCTGGATGAACACAGCAGGCCAAGCAGCATCAGAGGAGCAGGAAGGCTCAGAAAAAGAAGAAGGGTCTAGGCCCGAAACGTCAGCCTTCCAGTTCCTCTGATGCTGCTTGGCCTGCTGTGTTCATCCAGCTCTACACTTGTATATCTTGCGAAATACAGGCTGTTTTTGGAATTGTTAAAACATAAGCCTCCAGTTCCCATAACACAATGTTTCACAAGACTCTATTAATCTGCCATTAGTGGGCATCTATCATTATTAAGAGTAAACAGATCTTGAAAGTTTCTCCCAGTCTAGATAAATGGACGCACAATCACAGTAAAGGTAAACAAGGTGGTCTAAAGCTAGGCCATAATATGTTCAATGCGATATAGTTGTTATTTGCCTTTATTGTCTGGTTAAAATATTGGGTTTATCTGAGCCCCACAAAGTTCACACACTTTGAGCCAGTTAGTAACGTTTAAACTCTTGCAACATACATATTGAACAGTTGTTCTCACTTATTTGCTGTCTTTATAGAGCCAATCTAAAAGAATAGGAACAGAGAGTGAGAGTGTAGTTATGCCGTTATTCTTATATCTGGTAAATACCTCAGTTAGGTGTGCATTTGAAACTTTTGATCATTACTCCGGAAAGGCAGATATTGAAATTCCTTTAGAAAAATAACAGAAAGTTTAATCATTACTTTAATCACTTTGATAATTAATGCAAATAATCAATTTGATTTCTGATGAATTTATCAGCAAGCTATTATCTTAAAACACTAGAAGGCCATTCTGGTGAGAATTTTAAAATGTCTGATTTTGTTTTTGTTGTCATACCAGATTCGTCATATTTCAACTACATTCAAAAATAATGACCTCATTGTTCAAAAAGAATTTGGAGCAGAAATCTTGTTAATCCTATTATAGAATCCCTATCGTGCAGAAGTCGGCCAATCTACCCATTGAGTCAAAATCAACCCTCCCAAGAGCATCCCATTCAGATCTACACCCCATAACCCAGCATTTCCCATGATTAATCCACCTAACCTACACATCTCTGGACACTACGGGCAATTTAGTATGGCCAATCTATTCTAGCCTGCACATCTTTAGACAGTGGGAGGAAACCGGAGCACCCGGAGGAAACCCATGCAGACACGAGGAGAACGTGCAAACTCCACACAGTCACCCGAGGATGGAATCAAACCCAGATCTCTGGCGCTGTGAGGCAGCAGTGCTAATCACTGAGCCACCGTGCCACCCCATTTGTTGGGGTGAAATGCAAGGCTGGCATTGAAAGGTACCATCTCCAGGAGCCCTTTCCACTTTAGGGCAGGCTTCTGTGTCTGGAGAAACAATAGGGTGCCATCCAGCACTGTACATTTGGCAGCCCTACTGTCAGAGGTACTGGTGCCAAATGCTCAGCATTTTCTGTCTTTACGTAGACAGGCACACGGGTACTTACATTCTTGGTCACTGGTCACAAATGGAGGATAAATAAAGGGCATAAAAGCGTTAGGGACATTATACTTGAGGGGGAGGGGTTGTCCTCCCCTTGACCCAACTCCTCTTCATCCAACCCCCACCCACCAATTGCCCATCCCAATAATAGCCATGGCTAAATTTACAACTGTTTATTGTGAATGGAGCCTCCGGTTCAGTTGTCTATCCAGCCTGCTTCTGGCTTGACCAGTACCCCAAATGTTGGCTGAAAAATTAAGTTGCTACCCACTACAGATAGCTCACTTCCTGTAGAATCCCACAGGCGTAAGAACGTGGAGTGGAGCCTGCCTGACAGAATTTCCCTTCCCCCACCCCAGCAAACAGACGCAAATCCATTAATCCACCTGCCCTTGAAAATTCTGCCCTTTGTTTCAATGGACCCAATGTCCTAATGATGCTGAACAAGTTCTTCTGCATTCAATTTGGTCTCAATAACAACAAAGATTGACATTTATAAGGATCCGTTCAGTGTAATAAACCATCCCAAGGTGCTTTACAAGAAGTATTTTGAAACAGGACATGATATGCAGCCACGTAAGAAGATATTGGGTTAGATGGGAAAGTTGGTCAAAGAGATAGAGTTTAAGGAGTACAGCAATGTGGAGAGGTTCAGGGAAGAATTGCAGGGCATAGAATCTGGGCACTTGTGAAAGAAAACATGCTCACAGGATGTGGGTGACATGGACAAGTTTTTAGTGTCCATCTCTTGTCGCCATTGTGTTTGGAGTTCTTTGGAGACCAGAACCTCCTGAAGGACATTCAAAAACCAGTAGATTTTTATCTCAATCTGGCAGCTTTAATAGATTTCTAGGCTTATTGCCATGTAGTGAGATTTCAATGCATAGCAACTGCCTTGATCGCAAGGAAGAGGTCAATCAGTCCCTCAGTTCAATGAAATCACAGCCTTTGTCCCATGACCCTTAATACCGTTCTGTAACTCAAATCTATTGATGTAGCATCTACAATCTTTTGTGGATGACACATTCAGATTTATGTCATCTTTTGCGTAAAAGGTGCTTCCTGCAATGGCCTGGTTCTATTACTCCCCTTGTTCTTGATGTAGCTGTCAGGAGAAGTAGTCTTTTTATAAGTGTTCTTTTAACATTTTAAACACTTTGGTCAGATCACCTTCCACTCTCTCATCCTCCGGGAAATTCAAGTAAACTTTATGAAACAGTCTACATAATTTCAGAGTCAGAGGCTATTTCCTTGGGTGGAAAGGTCAACTACAAGAGGGCACAGGTTCAAGATGAGAGGGAGAAAGTTTACAGGAGAATTGCAGGGAAAACTTTTCACACAGAGGGTGGTGGGTGCTTGGAACGCACTGCCAGTGGAGGTGGTGGAAGCAGGCATGTTAGCAACATTTAAGGTGTATCTTGATAGACACATGAACAAGAGGCGAATAGAGAGATAGAAACCGCACATGGGCAATAAGTAGCAGGTCTAAATAAGGGTTAGGAGTCAGCCGAAGGGCCCATTGCTGTGCTGTATTGTATTATTTAATCCTTTAAGCCCTTTATGATTTATAAATCTTTATGGTCCCTATTTCGGACAAAGCTGCTGGTACAGTTGGAATTCTGTTTACATTTTAGGCACAGAATAAGATGCTGACCCTCTAAATAGAGACATCCTGAGCTCAAAATGTGACTGATCCTGACCCTGATGTTAGACATAAACGATCTGAATCTCTGGTACCGTCCCTGTTGGAAACTCACTGAATCAGGCCTATTTTAATTCTGACTCAATTAGGATGGTTTTTCATTTTAAAATGAGGCACTCGGTCGTTTCAACTGGGAACGTAGCAAATCAGTTTCAAATGATGTGTGGTGCACATTTGGCAGAGATCCAACAACTCACTGAGCATCCTTTGCAGACAACGGCAGCAGATGCATGAGAACAGCTCCATGTCCTTCACTGTTGCTGGGTCGAAATCCTACATCTCCATCCCTAACAGCGCAGCCGGTGTACCGACACCACATGAACTGCAATATTTCAGGTAGATGGCTCACCACCACCTTCTCAACGACCCAATAAGCTGTAGCAAAACGCACTGGCCTAGCCAGTAATGTCCACTTCCCAAGAACATATATACATTTCTTAAAATCAGCCTTGGCCTAGTTTGAGCTATTATCCACTTAAAGCTTTTCAAGTTGGAAACTGGAACACATTTCACCATTCATGTTCTTCTGTGTGCATTACCCATCTAAAAGCGGGGAGCAGAATGGGCTGGTACACCCTGGGAGGCCTAGATTCTGAAGTTTAGCTTCAAATAAACTGTGTCACCTCTCACGGTGATCCCCTCACTATAAATTGACCATCTAGCAAACATCTTCAATCTGAATTGTACAAAAAATGATCATAAAAAAATCTAAAACATTCAACACTGTTTCCAATTTCTCTACTACAATTAAATGTTAGCAACACTGCAATGGGCGATACACGTTTTGCTATCTTTGATATATTATCCTGCAGCTACGTTTCTGTCACTGTCACATTTTAAGGGTCCCTGGACTACTAACAGGAGATTTTGCTCTCAAACAGCATTGTCATTTGACTTTATTTGCTATTCAGCTATTTTTAATTTTGCCTGTGATATACTTTAATGGGAGGGAGACGTCATTTTGGAAACATGGATAATTCATTTGTTCTACACCTCATGCAACTACAGCTTTATCCAGCTTGGTTGAGCTAACATCAGCTTCTGCTGATGGCCCTGCTGATACTTGTTCATCTTAGGTCCTACAAGTTGTCAAGATGACATTTGCAGCTTACCTTAGATTACTTTACTGAGAGATTCAAAACCATAATGCAAACAAAAAGTAGGTTTGCTATTGTCCCTTACACGTTGAAGACAGTTTACAGACCTTATTGATCAATCGTAGCTGGTACTCTTTGAAGGCATGAACACAGCTCTCTTTTTTATGATGATACATATCCAGTACTATTGTGGTCTTGTTGTCTTTGGTGGCAATGTTCTAGCATTCATCACCATTGGCTAAAGGTTTACTTCACGTCAGCTCTGATGAAGAGTTATCAAGACTCGAGACGTTAGCTTGCTGTCTCTCCATGGATGCTGCCTGATGCGTTTTAATTTCTAGCATTTTTTGTTTATTCAGAAGACCTGTCTTGCTTGCTTGAATCTTAAAAGCAACTGTTTTACCTTCAAGTGACATGCTACAGTTCATTTTCTTTTTGATAATGTCTGGTCCAAGCTTGTTTTCTCTTGAAGGAAACATTTAAAGAAGACCATTTAGTTTTCTAGAATATTGTAAAAAAAAAGTATGATTACACATAATTTAGAAGGTTAAAAGGTGATTCAGTTAACTTTTATAAGATATTAAGACGAATAGATTTGGTAGATAAAGAGATAATATTTCCACTACCTGGGGAAATTAGGACTAGATTAAACACTGGAACCAGAATTTTTTAAAGTAAAACCAGGAAATACCTCTACATGTGTAGGGTGATAGAAGTTTTACATTCTCTTTTACAATTTACATTTGATGCCAGAACCATTTTAAATCTGAGCTGGATTCATTTTGCCATCTCAAAGTGTTATGGAGCAGAGCTGAGTAAGTTGTACGTTGGTTATGATTTCATAGAATAGCAGAGATGTGAGTTGGCAGCCCCTTCTACATCTTTCCTTTGTCTTATTCTCAGTCGAGTTAATTTGTCTTATTTTTAAACTGTGCTTTTAAAGTGACAGAAGTTCATCTGTGAAAGATTTACCCCCAGCCAACACTGGCTTTGGTTTTAATTGTGAAAAATACAGTGGCCAGTTGAAATAGAGCAGGATATCTAGCTGCTCCATTCCCACACTAGGCTAATCAACGTGCTGAGATTTCAAATTACAAATAACAGGCAGACAGGTGCCAAGCTGACAGTGTCCTCTTTCAATATGCACATGGATTAGACAATATATGGCCCAAACTTGATTTTAACTGGTGGTTAATGGTGATTTCTCCTCCAGGATTTCCTTCCCTTCCCCTTTCCCACTTCCCCCCCTTTCCACTTTGCCACAATTTACCAAATAACAGGCAAGATGTGGAGGAACAAATATGCAAGGAAAATACAGATCGGACCAAAAATTGTACAGCGATTATAATGAGGAATTTGAATATCTGAGTATAGACTGGAATTATATAATGGGCAGAAAGGAGAAGAATGCCTATGATTGTGCACAGGAGAAACTCCTGTAGCAGCATGTTTCCAGTCCAATGAGAAGACAGACACTGCTGGCACTTGGTTCTTTGGAATAAGGTGAGACAAGTGATTCAAGTGTTAACAGATGAGCACTTAGGAGACAGTGTTATGTAAAAGTACAAGAAACAATCTGGATTGCAAATTGTTAACTGACGAAAAAAAATCAACTTCATTAGGGTTAAGAATGAAGCTAACCCAAATAAATTCAATTCAGAGGCTTGTTATGGGTGGGGAGAGCCGCGGGAAAATTATCCCCTTTTCTTAATATTTTGCTGACCGAAACAAGAAATACAGCAAACTTTTTATTGGCACCAGGAGTATGTTGATCAAATATTCCGGTTCTGCAAGAGGTCCACACAATCGATGTAAAAGCACACATTATGTAATAGAAATGTAATGCAGGGGTATATGCATCAATGTTAAATTTTACTGACAGCATAAATCACTTAAGTAATAATGCAACTTTGCTTTAAATAACACTTACCGGCAGAGAGCCTTCTCATCCGCACCCTCAACTGAGTACTCAGGAATTGTGATAATGCTGTCAATTTCCAGTATTTCAAGTATATAATTTTTGCTAGTTTGTTGAGAGTGCCGGTTCTTAAGGGGCCAGTTAAAACAAAGCTTGATGTATTTTTGAGAAGGAATATTTTAACCCCTTGAGAGCTGTTACCTTACAGAACAGATGTGAAACTGTCTTTGTAATTTCACATCAAAAGAAAGAAGAAATGTTTATCTCTCACAACGCCTGAAATGTAAGCTCTAAAATCATTCATTTATCGACACACAGACACTTGCACATAAGAAAGGATGATTTCTAAAGATGTAACATGCACTTAGATTACAAATAGACCAGTAATAAACAAGTCACTTGTCCACACATTCAATAAGATAGTGCTTGAAATATTGCACATTTGAAGGATTCTCTTTCAGAGGTAATGAAGATTGGAATTGCTTTGCCATTTCAGACAAAACTGTGGGTAAGCTCTTATAGTGAAGAAACATAATCTTACAGGTGAAATAAGTAATCCCTCTTCTCTGTCTAAGGTGACTTTTGAGGCAGGGTTCTCGCTTGTGTTGAGTAAGAGCTGGCTTTCCTTTTCTCCAAGACAACCCTACCTGCCCTTGAGAATTAATAAGACATTTCCTTGTGTTTGGTTGGCTCGCTGAGCTGGTTTGTTGTTCCGCAGATGTTTCATTACCCTGCTGGGTAACGTCATCAGTGCAGCCTCCGATGAAGCGCTGTTGTGTTTTCCCGCCTGGTTTTTAAAC
>NW_025972503.1:0-9673 GCF_021869965.1 Rhincodon typus
AGAGAGAGAGAGAGAGAGAGAAAGAATACCAGCTGAGCCACGGCCGGCAGGGAGGGTCTTGTACTTAGAATTTCAAAAGTCAAATTTCAATCCTTGAGAACATGCACATAAGGCTGCATCTGTAAGTCATGCCTACAGGAACCTCGTGGGCAACACCCCAGCCAAAAAAAAATCGCGATTACAACTTTAATATTTCCCTAAACAGCAACGAGAAGCGAGTGAAGTGACAACTGTGGATTTGGAGCAGTGCTCCCAATAGCCAGGTGAGTTCTTACCTGTTGGCAGGACACAAGTCAATAACAGCAACAAGTACACTCCAGCGAAACCCATCGCCCCTCCGAACTTTCAAACGAGAGGGGGGGTGTTCTCCCAAGTTAAACCTTTAACCAATTGTGGGCGTGTGTTTTAATTTCCCCTCCTATTTTTCCCTGTTCTTTCTTTTCCCCCCTCCAGCCACATCGGCTGCTTCCTGTTAATGTTCCTCCTCTCTCGTTTCCAGGTAGATTCTAGGTGTGTCACTCGTACAGAGCTGTTGGGCATGTTGAGGGAGCCGAGTGCAAAGGTGCTGTTGTTCCCAATAAAACACCGCCTCCTGAAATCACAGGTTGGGCAATATGACGGAGGAGAAGTAGGAAGGATTGAGCCGTGACTGGGACGAACTGTATGGAGTTGAAACTGCACACCCAGCAATGTTTAGGTTGGAAAAGTTCAAGTTTTGGAATTTCTCCTTTGTCGATTTCCAATTTTTATCCAAAATGAGTTCCCAGTCTATATGGTAAACCTCACCAAAGGAACATTGCCTTTATGATTTTTAAATAAAATTTCTATTTATAGTTATTTTTATCCCCACCCCTGGCCTCATCCCATAACCAACCCTAGTGGAATGCATTGCTGGAGAGGGTAGTGGAGTCGGCCTCATTAGGGGCATTTAAGCGGCTATTAGGTAGGCATATGGATGATAGTATAAGGTGGGGGTGGAGGTTAGATAGACCTTAGGATTAGGGTAAAAGTTTGGCACAATATCGTGGGCCAAAGGGCCTATATTGTACTGTACTGTTCTATGTTCTATGTTCTGTTACCTAGTTGGGACACACCTTGGGAACAAGTGAGACTTGAACCCAGGTCTCCTGACTCCGAGTGATTGACTGATAGATTTTATTGTCCCATGTACTGAAATACAGTGAAAAGCGAGTGGTACAGGCAGATCACAGCAAGCAAAGGATGTACAGATCAAAAAGACTTAGAGGCATACAGGTTACATTATTTGAGGCTAGAGAGTCCATTGATGTCTGATAATAAGAGTAAATAGAGTCCATGGATGGAAGGTTGGCTTCTGTGATGGTCTGGGCTGTGCACACCACCTTCTGTAGTTTCTTACGGTCCTGGGCAGAGCAGTTGCCATACCAGGCAGTTATGCACCCGGACAGTATGCTTTCAATGGTGCGTCTGTATAAGTTTGTGAGGGACCTTATGGACATGCCAAATGTCCTGAGCCACCTGAGGAAGGAAAGCCATTGTTGTGTCTTCTTGACTGTCGCATCTACGTGGGAAGTCCAGCACAGGTCGTTGGTTATCATCACTCTGAGGAATTTGATGCTTTTCACCCTCTCAACCTCAGTTCCGTTGTTGTAGATGGGGGCGTGTTCTCCTCCTTTAAACATATAACATAGAACAGTACAGCACAGTACAGGCCCTTCGGCCCACGATGTTGTGCCGATCTATTATCCTACTAAGATCAATCTACTCCACATACCCTACATTTTACTATTCTCCATGTGCCTATCCAAGAGTCGTTTAAGAGTCTCGAAAGTATCTGACTCCACTACCACTGCCGGCAGCGCATTCCACACACCCACCACTCTCTGTGTGAAGAACCTACCTCTGACATCTCCCCTATACCTTCCTCCAATCACCTTAAAATTATGCCCCCTCGTAATAGTTATTTCCGCCTTGGGAAAATGTCTCTGACTATCCACTCTAACCCTAACTCTCTCATCATCTTGTAAACCTCTATCAAGTCACCTCTCATCCTTTTTCACTCCAATGAAAAAAGCCCTAGCTCCCTCAACCTTTCCTCGTAAGACCTGGCCTCCAGTCCAGGCAGCATCCTGGTAAATCTCCTCTGCACCCTCTCTAAAGCTTCCACATCTTTCCTGTAATGAGGTGACCAGAACTGAACACAATATTCCAAGTGTGGTCTAACCAGTGTTTTATAGAGCTGCAGCATAACCTCACGGCTCTTATACTCAATTCCCCTGCCAATGAAAGCCAACACACCATACGCCTTCTTTACAACCCTATCAACTCGGGTGGCAACTTTGAGGGATCTATGGACGTGGACCCCAAGATCCCTCTGTTCCTCCACACTGCCAAGAATCCTGCCATTAACCCTGTATTCTGCATTCAAATTCAACCTTCCAAAATGAATCACTTCACACTTTTCTGGGTTGAATTCCATCTGCCACTTCTTTGCCCAGCTCTGCATCCTGTCAATGTCCCATCGCAACCTACAACAGCCCTCCACACTATCCACAACTCCACCAACCTTCATGTCATTGGCGAACTTACTAACCCACCCTTCCACTTCCTCATCCAAGTCATTTATAAAGATCACAAAGAGTAGAGGTCCCAGAACAGATCGCTGCGGAACACCACTGGTCACCGAGCTCCAGGCTGAATACTTTCCATCTACAACCACCCTCTGACTTCTATTGGACAGCCAGTTTTGTATCCAGACAGCCAAATTTCCCTGAATTCCATGCCTCCTTACTTTCTGAATGAGCCTACCATAGGGAACCTTATCAAATGCCTTGTTAAAATCCATATACACCACACCCACTGCTCTACCTTCATCGATGTGTTTTGTCACATCCTCAAAGAATTCAATAAGGCTTGTGAGGCATGACCTGTCCCTCACAAAGCCATGCTGACTATTTCTAATCAAACTGTGCATTTCCAAATAGTCATAAATACTATCTCTCAGAATCCTCTCCAATAATTTGCCCACCACAGAAGTAAGACTGACTGGTCTGTAATTCCCAGGATTATCCCTATTCCCTTTCTTGAACAAGGGAATGACATTTGCCACCCTCCTATCTTCTGGCACTACTCCAGTGGAAAGTGAGGACACAAAGATCATCGCCGGGGGGCCTTTCTGAAGTCAATGATCAGTTCTTTAGTTTTGCCGATGTTGAGAGACAGATTGTTTTCATTGCACCACATCACCAAGCCCTCTATCGCCCTTCTGTATTCTGACTTGTTGTTGTTAGATATCAGTCCCACTATGGTGGTGTTGTCAGTGAACTTGTAGATGGCATTCATTCAGAATTTGGCAACACATTTGTAGGTGTAAAGGGAGCACAGTATGGGGCTGTGGACACATCCTTAGGGATACAACCACTGCACCATAAGAACCTTTAACTTTATCTAAGTCCTGTCTTCAACGTAAAATTATCCAACTGTGCTCCTGTTTCAGCTACTGGCTACCGAAATCCACTTTACTGTTTTCCTTAGATCCAGCCTGGACTATTCACATTCACTATGGCTGGTCTCCCACATTTCACCCCTCTGTAAACGTGAGGTTCTGCAACTTGAGTCCTAACTCACAATGAGTCCCATTCTCCTCTCCCCACAGCTGTGCCCACTAACCTACACTGCCACCTGGTCAAGCAAAATGCTGATTTTAAAATTCTAACCTTTGTTCTCAAATCCCTCCAGGTCTTGTCCCTTCCCACCTCCTCTGGTCCCCACAACCCTCCACAGTCTCTGAACTCGTTGAATCCTGGCCTCTTGAACAATCCTCAATTTTAACTGTTCTTCCATTGGGTGCCTTGCCTTCAGCTGCCTCAGCTCCAAGATCTGGAATTCCCACCTTAAACCTTTCCACTCTTCCACCTCACTTCCCACCCTCAGCCATTCCTTAAAAACTACCTGTTTGGTCACCTGTCCTAATATCTCCAATTGTGTCTCAGTGCCCTGGTTTACTTTATAATGTTTCTGGGACATGTTTCATTATTTTAAAGGCAATGTATAAATATAAGTTATTGTAGGAAAATGTCATTCATAAAAAACTGTCAAGGTCTGAAGAAAGAAACACAAACTGAAAGAACTGTAGATACTGTAAATCAGGAACAAAAACAGAAGTTGCTGGAAAAGCTCAGCAGGTGTGGCAGAATCTGTGGAGAAAAAATCAGGGTTAATGGTTCAGGTCGGTGACCCTTCCTCAGAACCTACATTCTGAGGAAGGGTCACCGGACCCGAAACATGAAATCTGAAGAAAGAGATGTTGAGTTAGAAAGGTTGTTTTAGGGAGTGAGTTGAAGGAGGAGAGTTAGCAAGGCAGGGACGTTTAAAAAGGGATCTCCAAAGCTTGGGGCTTTCGCAGATGAAGGTCTGGCTGTCAATGATGAGGTAAAAATATTGGTGGAGGAAAGGGTTTCCAAGATGTTGTCTTTCAATCTGAAAGAGTTAATACTTGATTGAAAAATAGAAAATAGAAGTGGGCCATTCAACCCTTTGATCTTGCTCCACCAATCAATACAATCATGGCTGATAATCCATCTTAGTCACCTGTTCCGGCTTTCTCCCCATACCCGTTGATCCCTTTAGCTGTAAAAACTATATCTAATTCCTTCCTGAAAACATTCAATATTTTGGCCTCACACACTTTCTGTGGCAGAGAATTCCACAGGCTCCCCACTCTCTGGGTGAAGACATTTTTCTTCAGCTCAGTCCTAAATGACTTACACCTTATCCTTAGTCTGTGACCCCTGGTCTGGGCTCCCTGGTCATCAGAAACATCCTTCCTGTGTTTATCCTTTATAGTCCAGTTAGCATTTTTCCTACGGGATACCCCCTCATTCGTCTAAATTCCAGGGGATATATTCCTAACCATTAGACCATAAGACAGAGAGCCAGAATTAGGCCATTTGACCCATCCAGTCTGGTTTGCCCCTTGATCATGGCTGATGTGTTTCTCAACCCCATTCTCCTGCCTTCTCCCCATAACCTTTGATCCCTTTACTAATAAAGAATCTACTGATGTCTGTCTGAAAGACACTCAGTAACTTGGTCTCAATAGCTTTCTGTGGCAATGAGTTCCCCAGACTGACCACCCTCTGACTGAGGAGCTGATCCAGTCTGTCCTCATACATCAGCCCTGCCATCACAGGAATCAGTGACAAAGCTTCATATCACTCCGTCCATCGCCAGAACACCCATCCTCAGAAGAGGAGAATGCTTACTGAGTGCAGCAAACATCACCCAATGTTGTGAGGACCTGGCCACAGTAAAGAAGATCCTGTTAGGAGGCTCCAGAAAACACAGTGTAGAGCTGGATGAACACAGCAGGCCAAGCAGCATCAGAGGAGCAGGAAAGCTGCTGTTTCGGGTCGGGACCCTTCTTCAGAAACTTTCCTGCTCCTCTGATGCTGCCTGGCCTGCTGTGTTCCTCCAGCTCCATACTGTTATCTCAGACTCCAGCATCTGCAGTTCTTTTTATCCCTTTTAGAAGGCTAGTCTGCTCTGGGCAGTCTCTCTATTAATGTCAGTCGTATTCATAAACTCTAATTATTTGCAGTCACGCAATAAATTTCATATGACGAAGTAAACCAGACTCTTCTATTTGGATCGGAAAGCTGGCCTCTCCTCATCAATACTAGACCGGCCTGAGCTTGAAAGAACTTACACAGATGACACAAGTGAACAGAGTTGAAGCAGTGATAGTAGGAACTGCAGATGCTGAAGAATCTGAGATAACAAGGTGTAGAGCTGGATGAACACAGCAGGCCAAGCAGCATCAGAGGAGCAGGAAGGCTGACGTTTCGGGCCTAGACCCTTCATGGATTTTAGCCCTCTCTCAGGATCACTCTTTAGTGAGGGTCGTAAACACAAGGACATGGCTTTAAAATGAAAACGTGGAGGAGGTTGAGAGGGTGAGAAAAGAGATGATGGCACCTGTAGGATAGTGGCAGCAAAAGTTTGAAAGAGTTAGAGTTTAAGGTGGCTGGAAGCTGGGAGGCAAGGCAGAAGAACAACTGGATGGTGTGATCGAGAGGAGGCTGAGGTTTTGGGCAATAGGTCCTTTGAGATCAAGGCAGCTACTGCTGAGGTCAAAGTGGCTGGTCTTGTATTCGAGAAGCTGTAGGTTTGAAAGCTTGTCTCGGATTCAGCCAGACCTTTGGGATGTGCAAACAGCCTGGTATGGGTACCAGAGACAAGGGGTGGCATTAGTGTGAGGAAATGGCATTTGTGGCTGGACTGATGTTGTAAAGTGAAAGGCGGTTAAGTAAATCCTGACTAGCCTTGACCAGTTTGCAGTAACACGTTTTAACTCAGGCGGGTTACACAGCGACATAGACAAAGAAGTCAAGAGTCAGGGGAAGGTCCAACACAACTTTACTGAACACTTTATCAAGGAAAAACAATATTTGTCAGACTCCACTATTGTACTTTAATTAAAATTTGTCAAATTCACTGTCTCTCCAGTAAACAGTCATAAATCTGTAAACAATCTCAAATGTACACTTGTTATCTACTTCTGACACACACTTCCAAGGCTTCGCTACACCCTGTCTACAGGTCCCCACCACTGTGTTTGTCTGAAAGCACTGGTAATACCCATTCAATATGGCTGTGACAGGCTATTGCTTGGTCTTTGAGGGTTGGCTGATATTTCAGGATTTGCGGTCATCGAATTGGGTTTCCCCTCTCGTCTAGGGCTGGTCCTGGTCTTTGGGTTATCTCACTGAGGTGGTGTCTGTGGTGTCACTGTTAAAGAAGGTGCAAAAAGCAGGAAGAGCTAGGATTCCAGATCGCCCCTTTGTGGCAATTCTGTGGTCGGTGTCCAATACTAGCCTCGGGTGGGGGCAGGAAGATTCAATGAGGTGACTACTTTCCCTATTTGGAGGTTGTAGAACTTGGTTTTGAGCTGTCAATGGTTAAGTGCTGCCCTTGTCACACTGTCCTTCTGACCTCCTACTGAGCTGGGTGCCACCAAGTCTGCGCAACATAGAACATAGAACAGGACAGCACAGGAACGAGCCCTTCAGCCCATGATGTTGTGCCAAACATGACACCAAACAAAACTAATCCCTTCTGCCTGCCCTTGGTCATATCCCTCCATAGCTTGCACAGTCATGTGCTGATCTAAAAGTCCCTTAAACTCCCCTATTGTATCTGCCTCCCCCACCACCTCTGGCAGCACATTCCAAACTCCTACCTCTCTCTGTGTGCGTAAAAAACCTGCCCCTCACCTCTCCTTTGAACTTTCCCCCTCTCACCTTAAACACATGCTGCCTAATTTTAGGCATTTCAACTCTGGAAAAAGGATTCTGATTGTTAATGCTATCTATGCATCTCATAATTTTATAGACTTCTATCAAGTCTCCCCTCAGCCTCCGTTGCTCCAGAGAAAACAACCCAAGTTTCTTCTAGCCTCTCCTTATAGCTCATACCCTCTGATCCAGGCAGCATCCTGGTAAACCTCTCCAAAGCCTCCACATCCTTCCTGTAATGTGGCGACCAGAACTGAATGCAATACTCTAAATGTGGCCTAACCAAAGTCTTATAAAGCTGCAACAGGACACCCTGAATCTTGTACTTAATTCCCCAACCAATAAAGACAAGCATGTCATATACCTTCTTTACCACCATACCTACTTGCGTGGCCACTCTCAGGGAGCAATGGACTTGACCCCAAGATCCCTTCATCAGTGCTATTCAGAGTCTTGCCGTTAACTGTATACTTTTCCTTAAAATTTGATCTCCCAAAACGCAGCACCTCACACTTACCCGGATTAAACTCCATCTGTCATTTCTCTGCCCATATCTGTAACTGATCTATATCCAGCTGGATCCTTTGACAACCTTCTACGCTATCCACAACTTCACCAATCTTTGTATCATCTGAAAACTTCCTAATCCACCCATCTACACTCTCATCCAAATCACTTGTATATATGAGAAACAGCAGAGGCACCAGTATGGATCCCTACGGAACACCACTAGTCATGAACCTCCAGCCTGAAAAACACCCTTCCACCATTACCCTCTGCCTTCTACAGGCATGGATTGCGGCCAAGTCACCACGGATCCTATGCATCTTAATCCCTTGGATGAGCCGTCCATGAGGAAGCTTGTCGAAAGCCTGACTAAAATCCATGTAAACATCCACTGCTCTACCTTCATTGATTACCTTCGTCACCTCCTTGAAAAATTCAATCAAGTTAGTAAGACATGGCCTAACCTGCACAAAGCCATGCTGACTGTTCCTAATTAGCCCATGCTTTTCAAAATGTTCATAAATCCTATCTCTAAGAATTCTCTCCAATAGCTTCCAAACGACCAATGTGAGACTCACTGGTCTATAGTTTCCTGGATTATCCTCATTTCCCTTCTTGAACAGAGGAACAACATTAGCTACTCACTAGACCTCCAGGACCTCTCCAGTGGCTAGCGAGGATAGCCCTATCAAGGCCCTAGCAATCTCCGCTAATGCCTCTCTCAAACAACCCGGGGCAGATACCATTGGGCCCTGGGGACTTATCCACCTTAATGCTCTTCAAGAGACCTAACACCATTTCTTTCTTGACCTCAAAATGTCCTAGCATATTAGCATGCTCCTCACAAATCTCACTGTCCTCCATATCCTTCTCCTGGGTGAATACTGATACAAAGTACTCATTTAGGATCTAACCCACATTCTCTGCCTTTATCCTTTTGTGATCCTCCTGTCTCCCGAGTTATCCTCTTGTTTTTAATGTATCCATGGAATGCCTTGGGGATTCTCTTTAACTCTACTTGCCAAGATCATTTCATGGCCCCTTCTTGCTCTTCTAATTCCCTGCTTGAGTTCTTTCCTGCTTTCTTTATATTCCTCATGGGCCCTGTCTGATTTTAGCTTCCTAAACCTTCTTTTCTCCTTTTGAGTACATTCCCTTTTGGTTTGGTATCCGAGTTTCCCTTACCCTGCCATCCTTGTCCTTCCTCCTCACTGGAACATGCTGGCCTTGAACTCTTACCAGCAGGTCTTTAAACAGTTCCCACATGTCAAATGTGGACTTGCCTGATGACAGCTCCCACCGCCTTTCCCCACCCCCAAAATTAACACTCCCTAGCTCTTGCCTAATACGACATAATTTGTCCTCCCTCAATTTAGTACCTTCCTGCAAGGTCATGACTTATCCTTATTCATTGGTATCTTAAAGAGTTCTGATCACTGTTTCTGAACTGAGAGGTCAGTCACCTGACCAGGCTCATGAGTCAATACAAGGTGCAGTATGGCCTCTCCTCCAGTTGGATTATCCACATACTCTCTCAAGAGAACCTCTTGGATGCATTTAAATTCTGCCCCTTCTAAGCCTCTTGCTCTAAGGGAGTCCCAGTCAACATTGGGAATGTTAAAGTCTCCTACTATGACAAAGAGATAACAAGGTGTAGAGCTGGATGAACACAGCAGGCCAAGCAGCATCAGAGGAGCAGGAAAGCTGACGTTTCGGGTCTGGACCCTTCTTCAGAAATGGGGGAGGGGAAGGGGATTCTGAAATAAATAGGGAGAGAGGGGGAGGCGGATAGAAGATGGATAAAGGAGAAGATAGGTGGAGAGGAGACGGACAGGTCAAGGAGATGGGGATGGAGCCATTAAAGGTGAGTGTTGGTGGGGAGTTAGGGAGGG
>NW_025972504.1:0-9673 GCF_021869965.1 Rhincodon typus
CCTGTTTTTCCCTTCACAGATGCTGCCAGACCTGCTGAGCTTTTCCAGCAACTTTGTTTTTGTTCAACAACTAGCTGTTGCTTTGAAATTTTTACTGGATTTGGAGTTTGATTTGGTCCACTTAAGTGAGTCTAGTGATGACTAAACCACTCCAACAATTTTCAAAGACCTATTCACAATACATGCTTCTCAAGATAAGGGAAGTGGCTGGTCCCTGGTACTCCTGGTATTTTGGTCTTGCGGGTACTTTGGGTCTTTGATTTTCAGGGCAGATTTCTTCTTCAACTGTCACAAACACCAAATTCCCTCATTGCAAAACAATTATTTTACAAATTAGCAAATGGTACCCCTTTTAGCTTGAAACAAGCTTCATATTTCATTTCTTTTGTTGCAAGACTTCTTTGTTCACAACAGGGGCGGTCTGCCTATATAGGTTTGTCTTAAACTCCCGAGTATCTTTGCAACACAACCCTTAATTGCCCGCATGATCTTTGTGCACAGTTATAAGGGAAATAAAACATGCAAATTTGGGGCAAAAAGTTGAGCTTGGCTACTAATGTGCACAGGTAGTTTGTCATGATTGAAAAAGGAGGCTATTGAAATTTTATGGCTGGAAAAAAATGGAGTTGTCTTGTATGCTGGAGTCAATTTATATGCCGCAATCTGCTGTAACTTTTAGGAACACAAGGAGCAAGATTAGCCATTCAGATGTGAGCTTGAATGCTATTTTCCTGGACTTTCATTCAAATCCCTTTATGTCATTGTTGTCCAGAAATCTATCAATCTCTATCTTGAACATATTCAATAAAGGAGCTTTCACAGCCATTCAGGTACAGAACTCCAAAGATTTCCCACCCTATGAGTAAAGAATTTTCTCATCTATGCCCTAAATAGCTTGCCCCTAATTCTGTAATTGTGTTCCCTAATTCTAGATATTCCAGCCAGGGCAAATATTCTACCTACTTTTACCCTGTGTAATGCTTTAAAATCTTATGTTTCATGTTGCCAAATACTGTAATTAAAAAAGTAACCTACTACTTGAAACTATGAGAAATTCTCTCTTGGGATGACTGTTCCGGCACTGCTTCTGAAATTGCATTCTGATTATTAATCATGTAAGACGTACAGTGCTCTGTTTAAAATTCACAGCTCCTAACCATAAAGTCCTGATCTTCCGTGAAAGTAATAGAAGAATTATTTTCTCTTGCAGTAAAATTTATTCAATATTTGTTCCTGTTTATATTGCTCGGTAATTCTCCACAAGATACAAATAAATGTTGGTTAGAAGCAGCTCTCCAATAGAGATAGGCACTGTTGTGCTTTTATGAATTTCTAAACGATTTTCTCTGACATAGTGAGACATAAAATGCAGCTTCATAGAGATTCCAGCTAATCCTGTTTTGAAAACAAACTGTATGCTGGGATTAGAGATGAATTAAGCTCTTATTGATAACAATAATTAACTTTGCACTCTGGGTCTTTAAATTTACATTCTATGTTGGAATTCTTAGAAGAAACAACAGTTGAATGCATTCTTAACTATCCATTTGTAGTTCAGCTACTAATCTGCCACGATACTTACTGTAATGTATTATAATTATTTTAAGTGTATTGTGGTATGATAGAATGTTTTCAGCAGAGGAGACCATTTGCCGGTCATGTCTGTGCTGGCACTGTGAAGGAGCAATCTACCTAATGCCACTCTCCTGCAAATGTTCCTTTTTAGACAATCACTTTATCAACTTCCATTTGAAAGTGTCATCTCAGCCTCACTCTTTGGCAGTGTATACTAGATCCAATCACTCACTGTGGGAAAAGGGTTTTCCATATATAAACTTATTTTGCCAATTACTCTAAATCTGCTCCCCTAGTCAACAATCATTCCACCAATGGGAACAGTTTATTCCCTATTTACTCTATCCAGATCTATTATTATTTTTGAATACCTGTATCAAATCTCCTCTCAAATGAATGTACAAATTCACTAGTTTGGCATCAGGGAACATAACAATCTAACTTATGCATATGTCACCAACAACAAAGCTTCAGCAAATCCTGGGTCATTATTTTCTGCACAAAGGAAAGCCAAATACTTCAAACATTGAAAATCTGAAATAAAGAGAGAAAACTCTACAGAAACTCCAAAATGATCTGGCAGCATCTGTGGAGAGAGAAACAGAATTAATGTTCCAAGTCCAATATTGTTCTTCTTCTGGAGGAGATTCAATCAAACTCAAAACATTAACTCTATTCCTCTCTCCACAAATGCTGCCAGACGTGTTGACTTTCTTCAGCATTTTCTCTTTTTTATTTATTATTTGCCAGTTTAGTGTTACTGCAGAGAATGGAAAAAACTAAGAGCCAGAAACTACAGCGAATTAGAAAATAGCTGTTGTTTTAGACAGTTTTTAAAAATTTGTACTATTCACTGGATCTCATAATTCATTAAAGTCTTTACCCTGAGTGTAGTTAGAATGTTGCCTTTAACCATACGGAATGATTGAAGAAAATAGTTATTTATATGTGTACACATTTTAGTGAAAGCTAAATGAGCATTTGAAGGAGAAAAGCAAAGAACATTATGCATTTGGCAGAGACGAGGTAAATAGGAATGCAGGAGCATTAACTGGCTTACAATGTTTTGGCCAAATGATCTGTTGCTGCATTGTAAGTTATATTAATATTACTTCCCAGATTTTGAGTTCAGAATAATCGTGAATCCGGTAATATACATAAAAGATGGAATCATAAAAACATTGAAAATAGGAATAGGCTATTCAGCCCTTTCTGCCTGTTCCACCATTCAATATAATGGCTGATCATCCAACTCAGTATCCTGTTCCAACTAGCTCCCAATACCCAATTCTATATCTAACTGCTTCTTGAAAACATTCAATGTTTTGGCTTCAACAGCTTTCTGTGACAGAGAATTACACAGCCTCACCACTCTCTGGGTGAAGAATTTTCTCATCATCTCAGTCCTAAATGGCCTACCCCATATGCTCAGGCTGTGACCCCTTGTTCTCAATGACCCCTGGTCATTGGGAGCATCTTTCCTGTGCGTACCCTGTCTAGTCCTGTTAGAATTTTATAGATTTCTATGAGGTCCTCCCTCATTCTTCTAAACTCCAAACAAAAATTCCTAACCAATTCCAGTCTCTCTTCATAGATCAGTCCATGCCATCCCAGAAGTCTGGTAAACCTTCATTGCACTGCCTCTACAACCTGAATATCCTTCCTCGGATAACAGAACCAAAAGTGCACACAATACTCCGGGTGTAGTCTGACCAAGGCCCTGTAAAACTGCAGTAAGATTTCCCTGCTCCTGTACTCAAATCGTCTCACTATGATGGCCAGTATACCATTAGCTGCCTTAACCACCTGATGCATCTACAGCCAATCTATTGGTATTCAGAACCTGCTGCATCCAATCTATTACCATTCAGATAATAATCCACCTTCCTGTTTTTGTGACCAAAGTGGATAATCTTATATTTATCCAGATTATACTTCAGCTGGCCACGGATTTGTCCATTCCCTCAACTTGTACAAATCACACTGAAACATCTCTACATTCTCCTCACAGTTCACCCTCCCACTCAGCATTGTGTTGTCTACAAACTTGGAGATATTACATTTAATTCCCTCACCTAAATCATGAATAATATATTGTGAATAGCTGGGGTCCAAGCGCTGATCCCTGCAGTATCTACTAGTCACTGGCTGCCATGCAGAAAACGGCCTGTTGATTCCTACTGTTTGTTTTCTATCTGCCAGCCACTTCTCTATCCATATCAGTACACTAGCCCCTATCCCATGCGCTTTAATTTTGAATTGAATTAGCTTTATTGTCACATGTACTCAAATAAGTAGTGAAAAGTTTATAGATTGCCACTTACACAGCTATCATAGATACAAAGGTACCTACGTACGGCTTCTTCAGTTACAGATTAGTTAAAATGTAACAATGTCACCAACACACAGCACCATCTTAGGTACAGAGTAACTAGGTACAATCCTTAGTTACAGAATAGAGAAATGAAGAAAAAATGTTACGTCACAGCTATGCACATCATAACCATAGGTCCAAATTTTATATGCTAATCTCTTATGTGAGACTTTATCGAAAGCCTCTTGGGAGTCCAAGTAATCCACATCCAATTATTCCCCCTTGTCAACTTTACTAGTTACAGCCTTGAAAAATTCCAATACATTTGTCAAACATGATTTCCTTTTTGATGCTGACTCTGTCCAAAACTGTCACTGTTTTCAAGGTGCTCTGCTGTTATATATTTTATAATAGACTCTGGCATTTTCCTGATTACTGATGTCAGGCCAATTGGTCTATACTTGCACTTTCCTCATTTCGGGAGGTGGAGGAGAGTTGGGGGGGGCGGGGCGTGACTGTTTGGATTTTGATTTGGGCATCCCTTTGATTGGTTTGGAGGTAGGATATCTATCCAACTGATGATGACAGGTGGGCTAAATGGGACCTCACAATATCAGAGGAGGAAAAACCTGCAATAAAAAGGTAAGGAACTGAGAAGGCATTTCACCAAAATGGTACCCAATGTTCTTAAATAGAAAATCAAATAGCAGTATCAGTACTGTTAGGAGTGCAGTGAGAGGCATCCCTCTTCACAGTAGGCTTTTCTGGTGTAACCCCAGCTACAACATTGGCCTCCCAATGGTTGCATTCCACCAAGTATTCCAACCAATCCACAGGTAGGACTCCCCCTTCATCAGTTCTAAATATGATATCCTAAATGTTCATGATCCTGGGTGAATAGGGATTAACTGGCTCCACTTCTTTATTTCTCCACCTTCCTGCCACCAGGAAAAGTGAACTTATTAGTTATTAAAGTAATAAAATAATTCACATACACACAGATTATAAATGAGAAGAGAGTCCAACGATAGAAAAAGATAAAGGTATACAGACCACTTTCTGGATTATTTATCTAAAGTAGGTAGTAGAACCTAGTGGCTGTTAGACTGCGTGATAACAGTAGTACTGACATTGGAAGCTGGGCAGTGCATTTCAAAATTCTTGGCCTTGCAGATTAATCAAAATGCTTTTGTTCTGTTTGTTTTTTGATGGTGACTGGTTTCCAGCACTTAGAGTGTATCAGTGTCTTTTCTCTTTACCTGCATAATAATCTGCAGGGATGTCTAATGGCTGTTGTCAAGCTGTAATCCTAACAATATACTACTTCACACTAGCAGATACGCCCACTAATACACACAGACTAGAGGATGGAGTTGGTTTGTGATTCTTTTTTGTGTATTCCTGGAAAGGTGAAACACAAACATGTCTTTCAGCTCACTATAGTCTGGATTTTAACTCTCGGGAGATGTTTTCCTGATGAGAGGAAGTGATCAGATTACCTTCCACCTGTGTCTTTTGAGGTATCTCTTTTTGAAGCTTTCTTAACATGTTATCAATTGTGATGTTCCAAGGTTTTACACAGGGTGTCTTTCAGCAAAAATACCATCCCTAGAAGTTATATTACCTTGAGCTCCAGGCTTGACTAACAGACTTTCTTTATAAAAAAAAACCAAAAATTCAACATATCTTTAAGAAATTTGGGGTTTTTCTCTGTCACCACGACCGAGCATTTAAACTGCACCTTGTTGGGAGCAGGGTATAGTCTTGTCGGGCCTCAAACCGCCTTCTATAGAGCATCTGGAACACAAACGTACAAAGTAGGAACAGTTGACCATACAGTCCCTCAGGCCTGCTCCACATTCAATAAACTTATCATGGCCTATCCGATTGAAACCTCGAATCCACATTCCCACCAACTCCTGCTAACATTTCACTCCCTTGCTTAACAAGAATCTATCTACCTCTGCCTTAAAAATACTCAAGAACTCTGCTTCCAACACCTTTTCAGGAAGAGAGTTCCAAACGTTCAAAAAAAATGATTCATCTCTGCTTTAAATGGGTGACCCTTGTTTATTTTTAAAAATGACCCCTGCTTCTAGATTTTCCCATAAGAGGAAACATTTTCTCCACATCTACCCTGTCAAGACCCCTCACTATCATATGGTTCAATCAAGTCACTTGTAAACTTCAGCAGATAAAAGCCTCTCACTCCAGGTCCTAGTCTGCTAAACCTTTTCTGAGTTGCCTCCAATGCATTTACATTGTTTCATAAGAACAGCATAGGAAAATCAACACACCTACTGGCATGGTAATATTATGCCTTGTCCATAGCCATTTCTAAAATCATCAGGGCTCGAGAATTCAGTTCTCACTGTCTACTGTAGAATTTTCACATTTATTCCACAACATTCTTGATTTTGAAATCAGTAATTTTACCAAAATAAGGAACACTGCAAACACTGCCAGGCAGTATAACTTGATTTTAGATTTTTGTGGTTTATTACAATGAGAGTGGGAAGAAATATTAATCACGCTCATTACTGCACAATATTTTTGAAATTTCCTGGATGTCCACATATGTAATACAGTGCAGCCAAGTAAAATGTTTTGTAGAAAATGAAGTCACTGTCCTTGTATGCATAATCTAACAACTGGTGGCTTGAATTCTACCATTTAGGTTAGAGACTTCCTTTCTCTCAAGCCAGCAAGGCCAATCCATTATCTTTATTTGCTCAGATTTTTGACAGAGTGAAGCAAAGAAAGAATATGAAAATATAATGGCAGGTAAAATCAAGGCAAACTCTAGGATCTTTATCAGTACATTAAGAACAAGAGGATAATTAAGGACAGGGGAGTGTTTATCAGAGTTGAACAAGGAAATTTATGCAAGGATGCAGAAGATGTGGGCAGAATTGTAATTGGGTACTTTGTCTCTATCTGCACAAAGGAGAGAGATAACACAGACAATTTTGTTAAAGAGCAGTATGATATGTTAGCTACAATAAACATAATGTGAGCGAAAGCGCTGGAGAGACTAAAATCCTCAAGATGAATTATATCCTAGGATGTTAAAGGAAGCCAGGAAAGAAATAACAGATGTTCTGAACATTATTTTCTTATTCTCACTAGATATAGGCAATGTACTTGAGGATTAAACATTTTAAACATTACATTTTAGTTAAAAATGGATACAAGGCACAGGCCAAGTAATTATAGGCTGATCAGTTCGTCTTTAGTAGCAGAATTAATTCTGAAAGATCAGATAAAACTGCACTAATTAAGTAGGATATTCAGATTTTTTAAGGCAACTTAATTTAATATTTTGAGGAAGTAACAAGGAGGACTGATAAGTTCAGTGCATGTTGTCTACATAGATTTTAGGAAGGCATTTGACAAAGTCATACTGGTCAGAAAAGCATATGTCCATGAGATGCAGTAAAAAGTGGTGAGTTGGATCCATAACTGACTCAGTGTCAGGAAACAAAGTGTATTGGTTAATATATGCTTTTGTAAATGAAAAGCTGTTTCCAGCAGGCTTCCAAAGGGCTGAATGTTTGATCCGTTGTTGTTTTCTTTATTTATTAATTATTTAGACATTTTCATGCGAGGCATGATTGGAAATTTGCAGATGAAACAAAAAATAGTTGTGTAGTTGATAGCGAAGTGGATATCTGCTGACTCCAGATTGATATCAATAGTTTGGCTGAGTGGGTAGAAAAGTAACAAATAGAATCCAAACTGCCAAAATTTGAGGTAATGCATGGACAAACAAAACAAGGGATTACACAATAAGGGGGAAAATATTGGATGGGGTAGAAGAAGTGAGAGACATTGGAATGTAGGTCCACACGTTCTTGAAAGTGGCAGAACAAATCGATAAAGTGACAAAGAAATCATATGGAATGCTTTTCTTTATTGGATGAGGTATTGAATACAAAAGCAAGGATGTGATGCTGGAACTTTATAAAATGCTGGTTAGGCCATAGCTGCAGTTATGTGTACAGCTCTGGTCATTGCATTACAAGAAGGACATAATTGCTTTGGAGAGAGTACAGGGGAAATTTATAGCCAGAGCTTGAAAATTGAAGCTCTAAGGAAAGATTGGATAGGCTAGGTATGCTTTCCTTTGAACAAAAGAAGCATAGCGATCATAGAATCCCTACAGTGTGGAAGCAGGCCATTCAACCCATTGTGTCCGCACTGACCTTCTGAACAGCATCCCATCCAGACCCTACTCCTACCCTATCCCCGTAACCCCACTTTTATGATGGCAAACCCACATAGCCTGCACATCTCTGGACTTTATGGGGCAATTTAGCATGGCCAATCCACCTAACCTGCCCATCTTTGGACTGTGAGAGGAAGCCAGAGCACGCAGAGGAAACCCCTGCAGACACATGGAGAATGTGTAAACTCCACACAGACTGTCGCCTGATGGTGGAATTGAACCCTTTAGTGCTGTGAGGCTCAAAATTATAAGGGGCCTAAATTGAACACACGTGAAAAACCTGTTTCTACTAGTACAGCAGTCAATTACAAGACAATACAGATTTTAAGTAAGTGGTAGAAGGATTAGAGGGGGTGAGGAAAACTGTTTTCTCCCAGAGGGTGATGGGTGCTTAAAACATTCTGCCTGATTTAGTGGTGAAGGCACAAACCCTCACCCATTTCAAAGGTGCTTGCACCTGAATTGCCGTAGCCTGCAAGGCTACAGACTAGGCGCTGGAAGATTGGATTAGAATAGTAATTTTCTTTAAACAGCCTAGGCCTTTGACAGATCTTGAAGGTAAACAAATTTCTTTATGAAATCGAATCAAGAAAAAGGGGAGAAATAGATAAAAGTGCACTTTTAATTTGTTTTGTTCAGTCCTAAATGGTACTTAACCATTGTTCAACTACCAGTTCAGATGAAGGGTTTGCGTCCGAATTGTTCACCATTTAAAGTTGCTACATAGTACACTTTGTAATTTATTTAACATGCTGAGGAATAAATCTTCCCACAAGTTTAAATTGCCTGAATTCACATATCTTTCAAATTACTGGTGATAGATTTTATAGTCTATCATCTATGACAGAATTTTCAACTTTTTTTATTCCTGGATCTACAATATTTATCCACTTGTAATAGGCCATTCATGCTTGACTGTAACAGGCTGTGTTATCACACACAGAGGACATAACTTTATTGTGGAGAACTGGAGAACGAAAGCATAGTGCTAATAGTGATGTACATATCATGTAAAGTGGACTTGGAATGCTCACTGTTAGACTTTAACACTTATTTTTAAAACTACAAAAATAAGGGATAAGAGAATTTGCATTCTACTGCTGCATCCTGTCATATTCCAATCTTCAATTTTCCATTTATTTTAATGAAATACAAGGGCGGGTTGTGCTCTTTGAAAGTGGAGCATCCACTAGCAGAAATTGGGTGGAGGTGAAAAAGCAAGTAAATGCAGTTTTCAAAGTTGTAGATTAAATCTGAAGTCTTGAAGAAAGGATTCTGACGAAGAGTAACTGGGCTTGAAACATTAACTCTGATCGCTTTCCACAGATGTGGTCAGACTAGCTGAGTTTATTCAGCAATTTTTGTTTTTGTTTCTGGAAAAAACTTTCTGGATTCAATAAAACTGGTAAATTGATAGTGTTTCAGAGATAGTAGGAACTGCAGATGCTGGAGAATCTGAGATAACAAGGTGTAGAGCTGGATGAACACAGCAGGCCAAGCAGCATCAGAGGAGTAGGAAGGCTGACGTTTCGGGCCTAGACCCTTCTTCAGAAAAT
>NW_025972505.1:0-3829 GCF_021869965.1 Rhincodon typus
AGGGGATGCAAACACGTACCGATTGGATGGCGGGACAGACATGTCAGAAAAGCCCTGCTTTGATTGGGTAAAGTTGCCGTCAGTCAAGCTGCAAGAGCCTATCGGTGGAGGAGAACGCTCCACGAAGGCAAGAGCACAGTCCCACCCTTCCTTTATTTCCCATTGGTTAGCGGCGGCCTTCTGCGGGATGTTCCACGCTTCGGTTGGACAAAATCTCCGTCCGTCAAACTGACAATGCACGTCCCACCCCCGCAACGGTCAGCACCCATTGGAGGCGAAGGGGCCTTCGAGGTCTGATTGGTCTGCAGTGCAGTCCGTCACAGGCGAATACCCGCCCTTCGCTGCCCCGGCGCCATTTTGTTCTGGAGGGGACTTTTTTTTTCTCAGGGCGGGAGGGGTGGGAGGAGGATTGCCCTCTGACCTCTGTTCAGGTTGACCAAGGGCCATGGAGGAATGAGCGCCCAAGAGCATCTCTAAAGCCATCTTTTTTTCACCTTTCTTTATGTAACCTTTGCCTCTGAGCCCCGAGAGAGACGTTTACGCTGATACAGAGGGAAGGTAGCCCACTTCATCCACCGCCAACCCCTTAGCGCAGAGTGACGCCAAGCCCAGGTCAAGATGGCTGCCCCTCCCTGACGGTTCGCAGCTCCCCATTGGCCGCCCGGTGACCTCTATAACTCCGCCGCTGCTACCCCACTACAGGCACGCTTCCCTCGTTCCTCGCTCTCCCCGTTGCCCACAAGCACCCGAGACGAAAGGGGTCGAAGGAAGGAGGACGACGTAGTGGGCGTCCGGCATGGCGGCAGTGGGTTTCGATGACTTCCCGGGCCCCTGCTCGGACCTGGCGCTGCCCCCGCTCTTCGGCGGCCACATCCTGGAGAGCGAGCTGGACCAGGAGGTGGAGTTCACCGACTCCGGGCTCCACGAGGGCCGGGGCCGCGAAGAGGAGGACGTGCAGGACGACGAAGAGGAGGGCGACGAGGAGGAAGAGGAGGAGGAGGAGGATGAGGAGGATGAGGAACAGGCGCTGGGGAGGCGCAGGGAGGCGTACCGCCGCAAATACCACGCCCTGATGCGCCGCTGCAAGGAAATTGAGTTGGTAAAGGTGGACTTCCACTGTTTTCCCCGTGTTGTCCCAGCCTCCGCCTCCCACCACAGGGAGATGGATATACTCTAGGGGACTTGAGCTCCATAATCCAGCCAACACTACCCCCCCACCCAGTGCCTACTGTGTTCATGTACTGTGTGCAATATCCAACTATGTATTGGAGTCGAGCTAAAACAGACGGAGATTAGAATTCAGTGCAATGCTGTTATTAACGATCAACTATTCCATTTCCATTTTAGGTGAACGAGATGCTACTTAACCGCTTAGAGTGTGTTGCAAAAATAACTCAGAGACTGAAACAAGAACGAAGGTTAGTATTCCCTGGGTTAGAGACAGAGACAGAGGGGAAATCAGACAGCATTCCTGATTCCTGTCCAGTGATCCCTGGGTTAGAGAGAGACAGAGGGGGAATCAGACAGCGTTCCTGATCCCTGGGTTAGAGAGAGAGACAGAGGGGGGGGAATCAGACAGGATTCCTGATCCCTGTGCAGTGATCCGTGGGTTAGAGACAGAGAGAGAAAGGGGGGAATCAGACAGGGTTCCTCATCCCTGTCTAGTGATCCCTGGGTTAGAGAGAGAGAGAGACAGAGGAGGGGGGAATCAGATAGGATTCCTGATCCCTGTCTAGTGATCCCTGGGTTACAGAGAGAGAGAGAGAGAGAAAGGGGGTTGAATCAGAGAGGGTCCCCTCTCTGTTTGTGCCAGTTCTGTGGGAGCTTTAGGATGACCTGCTAGAGGCTGTTTGTCTAGGACTTCTCACCAGATGCTAACGTTGTCGATTTCTGCCCCATTAGGTTCTTAATGAAATGCCTGGACTCTCATGGGGACTGTTACAGGACGGCCCAGCTCACCATCCTGCTCGAGGTGAGGGCCGTTATCGGCAAACACGCCGTGTTCGTTAGACTGGAATAAACCACCCCCCCACCACAACCAGCACCGTCTCCCCCACCCGTCACTCAACCAAACCTTCAGTACGTCATGGGGCGGCCCTAGTGGTACTACCGCTGGGCTGTTAATCCGGAGACCCAGGTGATATTCCGGGGATCTGGGTTTGAATCCCGCCACAGGAGATGGTGGAGTTTGAATTCGATTAAAAATGTCTAGGATTAAGAGTCTGATGACGATCATCTGGTTCACTAATGTCCCTTTAGGGAAGGAAACTGCCACCCTTACCTGGTCTGGCCTACACGTGACTCCAGACCCCACAGTGACGTAGCTGACTCTCAGCTGCCCTCCAGGGCGATGACAGATGGGCAATAAATGCTGGCCTGGCCCAGCGACGCCCCCTCATTGCCTCAATGAATCACGAAAGATCCTCCCACAGAACGAAGCTCTGACCTTGTCCTCCCTGTCCGCCCTCACTGCAGAATACTGTAGGCCAATGCAATCTGTTTCTGACCCCTCCCCACCAGTCTGTCTCCCTCTCTGTCTGTCTTCTTGGCTCCCTGTCTATCTCTGTCTGTCTGACACCCACTCCCTGTCCCTCTCCCTCTCCATTTTTCTCTTTCCAACTCTCCGTTTCTCCCTCTATCTCTCTCTCTCTCTTTCTCCTCTTTCCCCTCTCCATACCTCTATCTCTGTTCCCATTTCCGTGTGTTTCTGTCTCTCTCTATCTCTCTGTCTGTGGTTCTCTCTCCTTGTAATAGAGTCATACAGCACTAAAACAGCCTTTGGCCCAACTAGTCTTTATGCCTGTCTCTTTGTGGGGTACGTGGAACATTCCTTATTCCAGTCCTATTCCGGCCCCCACCCACAATCCTTTCTCCGATACATCGATGATATTGTCAGTGCTGCTTCCCTCTCTCGTCTGGAATTGGAAAACTCCATCAATTTCGCCTCCAGTTTCCACCCTGCCCTCACTTTCACCTGGTTTATCTTTGACTCCTCCCTTCCCTGACCTCGATATTTCTGCTTCTATTTCTGGGGATTGACTGGTCACTAATATCCACTACAAACCCACCGACTCCCACAGCTACCTGGACTATACATCCTCACACCCCGCTTCCTATAAAGAATCCATCCCATTCTCTCAGTTCCTCCATCTCCGTCTCATACGTTCAGATGAGGCCAACTTCGACAAGGAAACCTCCGAAATGTTCACCTTCTTCCTCAACCAAGGATTCCCCAGCTCCGTTGTCGACAGGGCCCTCAACCAGGTCCGACCCATCTCCCGCACTTCCGCCCTCACCCCTTCTCTTCCCTCCCGCAACAGCGATAGGGTTCCCCTTATCCTCACCTACCATCCCACCAGCATCCACATCCAGAAGATCATCAGGCTCCATTTCCGCCACCACCAGACACACATTCCCCTCCTCCCCTCCCTTGTCCGCCTTCCGCAGGGACCGTTCCCTCTGGGACACCCTGGTCCACACTTCCTTCATCCCCAACACCCTTCCACAGCCCTACGGCACCTTCCCCTGTAATCGGTGAAGGTACAACACCTGCCCATTTACCTCCTCCCTCCCAGTATCCAAGGGCCCAAACAAACCTTCCAGGTGAAGCAACACTTCACCTGCACTTCCCAGAATCCAGTCTACTGCATTTGCTGCTCACAATGTGGTCTCCTCTACATTGGGGAAAATGAAGCGTAGGCTTGGCGACCGTTTTGCAAAACATAGGGAGGGAGAGATATGAACAGGAGGGTGAGGATTGTAGGGGACTGGAGGAGGTGACAGAGATAGGGAGGGAGGGATTTGAACAGGAGGGTGAGGATTGTAGGGG
>NW_025972505.1:3929-5564 GCF_021869965.1 Rhincodon typus
GGGAAGGGGTTTGGGGTCCATGGGGATGGTGTAGTGAACGGGGAAGGGGTTTGGGGTCCATGGGGACGGTGTAGAGCGGGAGTGAACGGGGAAGGGGGGATTGCCCAGCCCAGAATGGGAGTAACACTCATCTTTGCTCCGACCTGGCTTCCCTGGCACCCCTCTCCCTCCAGGAATGTAGCGACGACGAGCTGTCACCTCAAGAAGTGGGAGAGCCGGTCGGACAGGCCTGGCCCTCGGGGAGCCCGGAGGGGAAGACGGCTTACAGCGAGTATCCGAGCCCCAGTTCCTACCCGGAATTCGACTGAGCCCCCTGCGGGAGAGGACGCGAAGACAGGAGGGCTGCGCGCATCAGTGTCCCGAACCCGCGTATGCACCCCTCGCGGAATATCTCTCTCTCTCTCTCTCGGGGACCCCGTCTCGTTTCCCGTCCCTCGGACTGATGGTGTACGTCCGACTTAAACAATTAAAGGGTTCGCCGCTCCCCCCACCCCCCCAAACGCCCAAACCCTTTCTACCCCGTTTGGCGTCTGCCTCCTGCCTTGCACCTCCCCCAACCCCAACCTCAGCGCGTGACCCTTTCTGGATGCCCCCCCACTCCCCGAATCCCCCGCGTCATGCGTCGCTCCCGAGCCCCCCTCTCTGGCTGAAGAGAGGGGCAGGGACGGATGGGTTCTCAATCCGTGAGGGGGTTGTGTGAGTCCCGATTCTCTCTCTGGCTGGGCCCAGGATGGCCCCAGTGGCGTTATCACTGGACTGTTGGTCCAGAGACCCAGCTAACGTTCTGGGGACACGAGGTTCGAATCCCGCCGCAGCAGACGGTGGGATTTGAATTCAATAAAAATATCTGGAATTAAGAGTCAAATGGCGACCGTGAATCCATTGTCGATTGTTGGGAAAAATCCATCTGGTTCACTACTGTCTCTTTAGGGAAGGAAACTGCCGTCCTTACCCAGTCTGGGCCTACACGTGACTCCAGACCCACACAGCCAATGTGGTTGTCTCTTAACTGCCTTCTGGGGCAATTAGGGATGGGGCGATAAAGGCTGCCCTTAGCCAGCGACGCCCCTGGTCTCCGTGAATGAATTAAAAACAGAACTTTTGTGCCTTGACGGCAGACAGTGTAACCCGGGGAGGGAGGGGTCTCTGACTGTGTTGGCCGCTTTCGCCACTATCCCGTTCCCCCACCTCCCGCCCCCTCCCAGGGAATGGCCGATGCATTTCCGAGTCGGGGTGGCCAGGGGCTCGGAGGGGAACTTGAGTCAGGACAGGAGTCACTCGCTGCGCGATCCCCAGCCTCTGACCTGCTCTTGTATTGTAGCCGCTGCATTGATATGGGGCTGGGGGTCCCGGTTCAGTTTCTGCTCAATGGGTAACCCCCAGGGGGTTGTTAGTGAGGGGGGCGGGGCAGGGGGGCGAATTCAGTGACAGGAACACCGATTCATAGAATCCCTACACAGCGTGCAAATAGGCCCTTTGGCCCAACAAGTCCACGCCGACCCTCAGAGCATCCTACCCAGATCCATCTCCCTACAGCCCACCCTAACCTGCATATCCCTGGGTACTATAGCATGGCCAATCCATCCTGACCTGCACATCCCTGGGCACTATGGGTAATTTAGCACGGTCAATCCA
>NW_025972505.1:5574-8691 GCF_021869965.1 Rhincodon typus
ACCTGCACATCCCTGGGCACTATGGGTAATTTAGCACGGTCAATCCACCCTAACATGCACATCCCTGGGTACTATAGCATAGCCAATCCAACTAACCTGCACATCCCTGGGGCACTATGGGTAATTTAGCATGGCCAATCCATCCTGACCTGCACATCCCTGGGGCACTATGGGTAATTTAGCACGGCCAATCCACCCTAACCTGCACATCCCTGGACACTATGGGTAATTTAGTGCGGCCAATCCACCCTAACCTGCGCACATCCCTGTGCACTATGGGTAATTTAGCACGGCCAATACATCCCAACCTGCACATCCCTGGGCACTATGGGTAATTTAGCATGGCCAATACATCCTAACTTGCACATCACTAGGCACTGTGGGTAATTTAGCATAGCCAATCCACCCTAACCTACACACCTTTGGACTGCGGGAGGAAACCGGAGCACCCAGAGGAAACCCACGCGGACACGGGGAGAAAGTGCGAACTCCACACGGATGGTCGCCCAAGGGTGGGATCGAACCCCAGTCCCTGGCACCGTGAGGCAGCGGTGCTAACCACTGAGCCACCGTGCGGCCCGTCAAGGGGAGGGGGGAGCGATGGTTACATTCTCTCTCCATGGTAACCCCCAGGATGTCAATAGTTGGGGGGCGGGGGGTGGATTCAGCGAAGGTAACATCATTGAATGTCAAGGACGGGAGAGGGGGGTGCGGTGAGATTGTCTCTTATTGGTGATGGTTATAGCCTGGCATTTGTGTGGCGCGAATGTCACTTGCCACTTGTCAGCCCCAAGCCTGGATATTGCCCAGATCTTGTTGCATTTGGACACAGACTGCTTCAGTACCTGAGGGGGGGGGCGCGAATGGTGCTGAACCTTGTCAAACCATCAGTGAACGTCCCCACGCCGGACCTTACGACGGAGGGAGGGTCATCGACGGAGCAGCTGGAGATGGTTTGGGGGCCGGGGACACTACCCTGAGGAACTCCTGCAGGAGATGTCCCTGGAGATGAGATGACTGAACCCCGCCCCCCGCCTCCCCCAAACACCCCACGACCACCTTCCCCTGTCCACGTCCCCCTTACCGATCTTCAGCCCCCCCCACCGCAGCGTTTTATGTACCACAATCAGAATCCACCCCCCATTCCGCTGAACTCCCGCAAGAACAAGTCTATAGCTATTCGACCTACTCCTCGTACAACAGTCCTTTCAATCCCTCGGAGTCAACCTGGTGAACCTCCTCACGGATTGCCTCCACTACAAGTAAGGAGACCAGAACAGGCCACAATATTCCAGGTGTGGCCTCACTAACGCCTTATATAATTGTAACAACGCTACTTTTACAATCTGGTCCTTTTGCAATAAACCCCTTACGCAGCTGCACACCCGCTTCCTCCAGTTCATGCACAAAGATGCCCAGATCCCTCTGCATTGGTGCACTTTTACCCTGCTTCCCATATTTTTAAAATAACAATTTGTCCTTTTTTATATTTCTCGACAAAAGTGGACAACCTGAGTCTTACCTGCATTAAACTCCATCGGCCAGATTCTGTCCCGTTCTCCTCATCTATCAGCGTACGTCTGTAAACTCTGTATCTCCTCATCGCTGTCAGTGTTCCCATCTGTTTTAGTATCATACAGCACAGAGACTCTTCGGTCCAACCAGTCCATGCCGAACATAATCCCAAACTAAACTAGCCCCACACCTGCCTGCTCCTGGCCCATATCCCTCCTCAACCTTTCCTATGCATGTACTTACCTAAACATCCCTTTAAACCTTGTAACTGTACCCACATCCACCACTTCCTCAGGAAGTTCACTCCACACACGCACCACCCTCTGTGTGAAAAAATTTACCTCGCGTCTTTTTTAAAATCTCTCTCACCTTAAAAATGTGCCCCTGCCCCGTCTTGAAACCCCACACGCTAGGGAAAAGGCACCTGCTAATAACTATACCCCTCGTTATTTTGTAAACCTCTATAAGGTCACCCCTCCAGTGGGAAAAAAGTCCCAGCCTCTCGTTATAACTCAAACCGCTCCGTTACCCGGCAACATCCTGGTAAATCTCTCCCCGAATCCTCTCCAGCTTTAATAACGTCCTCCCTGTAATGGGGAGGGGTGGGGGCGATCAGGATTGGGCACACAGTTGCTCCAGAAGAGGCCTCACCAACATCCCTGTACAACCTCAACGTGATGTTCCCCGACTCCTGCACCGTCTGCAAACAAAGGAACTACGGTTCTGATATCGTCATCCAAACTGTTTATATAAATGGCACACAAAAGTGGACCCTGCACTGATTGCTGTGCAACACTGTTGGGAACAAGTTAACCATGAGCAATACACACAAAAAGGACAAAACTGGCCCACAATGCAGCATTAACAACTGATAGAAAGTGAACACAGGCCGACAGGAATAATATTTATTAATAGTTGTTTTTGAAGGCATGAGAACTCTCTGTGTTGAGGATGACATTCAAACTCCTCTTTGTCTTCCTCAAAGCTTCTTCATCCATTCCAAGTTTCGCCCGACCAGATCACGGGGATGAGCTGGAACGTCTGGCATATTCCCGTCGTCTCGGACAGGAACTGGTGAAGGCAGGGGAGGAAGTGAGAACGGGGGAAGAGAGAGAGAGAGATAAAAGGTGTGAGAACAGTTCTATCAGTCACAGAGATCATCATGAGAGCCTGTGGGGGGTGTATCAGTGTGTTACAGTGAGGGGTGCAGGGTATATCGGTGTGTTACAGTGAGGGGTGTGGGGTGTGTCGGTGTGTTACAGTGAGGGGTGTGTCGGTGCGTTACAGTGAGGGGTGCGGAGTGCGTCGGTGTGTTACAGTGAGCGGTGGGGGGTATATGGGTGTGTTACAGTGGGGGGTGTGGATACAGTACAGGTCTGTATTAAGTGGTACCACCTCGTACCTGGGTAATTAAATGGAACAGCTTGATTGAGCTTGGCCTGTGTGCCAGCCATCGGACTCAGGGCTGCAGTTAGCAAAGCTGGAAAACAATCGCAAACTCATTAAACTTCAAACACTCTCTGTCTGTCTCACACACACTTATTCACTCACACTGTCTCACTCTCCCACACACTCTCACTCTCACTCTCCCTCTCCCCCACA
>NW_025972505.1:9315-9672 GCF_021869965.1 Rhincodon typus
CTCTCCCTCTCCCCCACACACTCTCACTCTCCCTCTCCCTCTCCCCCTCCCACACACACACACACACACTCACTCACTCTCCCTCTCCCCCACACACACACACACACACTCACACTCACTCTCTGTCTCACTGTCCCTCTCCCTGTCTATCTCACTTACCTAGTGAACCGATACCGATAGAAGCCACAATCACAGGCTCCTTCCCCCAAACGTTCTTCAAATAAGATCCAATTTCTGTCTCAGGAAGAGAGTTCACAATATTGAGGGAACAAATACAAAATGTTTCCGAACACCTCAATTAGATGCCAGTCTGTAACTCCCTCCCGGGGGGTATCTGTTATTCTGTATATAAACCCC
>NW_025972506.1:0-9672 GCF_021869965.1 Rhincodon typus
CTCCTACCTACCTCGTCCCGCCCCCTTGACCTGTCTGTCCTCCCTGAACTGACCTATCTCCTCCCTAACTCCCCACCTGCACTCACCTTTACTGGCTCCATCCCCGCCTCTTTGACCTGTCTATCTCCTCTCCACTTATCTTCTCCTCTATCCATCTTCTATCCGCCTTCCCCTTTCTCCTTATTTATTTCAGAACGCCCTACCCCTCCCCCATTTCTGAAGAAGGATCTAGGCCCGAAACGTCAGCCTTCCTGCTTGGCCAGCTGTGTTCATCCAGCTCTACACCTTGTTATCTCTATCTTCCATCTGGTTGTGCCTTAGCCACATTAATCTGTTCATTATAATTACTCTCTGTCTCTTCTCTCTAGCATAAAATGCAAATAATATTTTTGAAATGTTACACTTGAGGCCCTTCCCTTAAACTTCATTCCTACATGGCTGACAATATGTGGTTCCTCACTTGCTGCATCTAACATTCTTGATCATTCACCCATTCAACTGGGAGGAAATGTACAAGCTGTTCTCCTGCTGACATAGAATTCTATTACAAGGAGTCATGGAAATCTTTTCTACCATAACCTCTCTGTTACTTTTGCCTGCCTTTTCCTCTGAGCTTCCTCAACTTGTGGCACGTCATCGCCTGCTTTGAAAATCTTAGGCATAACCTGTTGCTCATTAAAGCTGGTTCCTTCATCCTTGTGTAAATTCATCAACTCCCAGTTATTACAGATGAAACCATCCAGATTTTTTACTCGGACAACTGGCATATCACACCAAACACACCGTACGATGCATTCTATCCTCATGCAACTTTAATAAGCTAAGTTCTTTGGACTTAAGAAGTCAAAGTCCTTCAATTATATCTCTTGAGTTTGCTGTTTGCCCTCATTTTGTTTTTGGTATCGTCCCTGAGTTAATTCACTTAGCACCTCCCTATCTCTTCATCTAATTCCCACTCTGACCAAATTTCCGCTTTACAAATGTGAGCTCCGTTAAGTATTTATTTTGCTGGGATTTCAGGTTTAAGTTCTACTTGTCATGTAAACTAACGCATTTTTATACTGGAAATGTTCAAAATCATGAAAGTGTGGACCAAGGAAAGGTAATCTACTGCAATTAATACCAATCTTTCCACACACTCTACATCCACCCTATGTCTAGTACAGCATAATTTTTATTTAAATTTGAACATGTACTCTTCTTTATTTAATTTCTTCAGCAGTTACTTAAAGTGTAACAATAACGGGTATATGGGAGCTGTTCTCATGCCTGTCTTCTTGATTGGGGAAGTTAATATGGACCAGAATTTAATTCTATTCTGCATGATCATGATAATAGAGAAGATAGTTTTTGTTGCTTCTAGGCTAACATCAAGTTATCTCTTGATTTCAGACCAACCAACACACATTTTTACTTTCTAATGGAGGGTCCCAAAATGAAATGTTGACTTTTCTGCTCCTCGGATGCTGTCTGACCTGCTGTGCTCCTCCAGCTCCACATTTTATCGACTCTGACTTATAGCATCTGCAGTCTTGCTATCTCATGTTTGCAACTTTTGTTTTAGAATACCCAGTGACCTACTTTAGGCAAATTCAACTTATCAAAATAAAAATTACAGTCTGAAACATACTAGAAATGAAATTCAACTAGGGCAGAGACCCCCTCAGGGTCCTGAAATACACATTGTGACTCATGAGTTATGGGAAACTTTGATCCCTGTAAATGAATTCAGTAATCCATTTGTAAGCAGAAGCATAGCTGACACGATGACTCAATCATCATTTTGAACATATGCATCCTCATAGACCTCTGTTGCAGTACTTTCTGCCTGGCGTGAAACATTTATATCAATTTCTGTTGGAAATCTTGCCCATAATTTTGTCAGAGATTGAATTCAAGACTCTGACAGTCTGAAGCTATGCAATCACTATTCAAACAATTCCATTTTGATTGCTAGAAGCCCGTTTAACAACCTGTTTCTGAGATGAATATTGTTACTGCAAGCTCTTTGATGATTTTGTTGGAAAATGCAAACATCCGTTTTGGCTAACTGAGTAATTCAGAGTCTGCAGTCCCCTCAGTTTCAATCCCCATTATGTGCTGAATGAACTGATTTGGCTGAATATAACAGAAGGGATTTCTAAAAGCCTCAGGGCATCATAGGTGAAAGTTTGTGTTGCTGCATGTGTCATCATTTGTATTTGTAGTTGTCACCTCTGGATTGCCCTCACACCCAAAAAGCTGCTGATACTTTCTCTGCAGCTGGTGTTAAAACAAGGGAACTTGGCACTGCCCCTGCACCTCAAACAGCATGGGATAGTAAATGGCAGTCTAGATTTCTGTTCCCCAAAATTTACAATCTTCAATATGAAAAGAACAAATTGACCACCACAACTCACTCAAAGATAATTTAAACTCTAAAGAGCTTCGTGATAAATCAGAGCGAGAGAGGATGTCAGTAACATGCCAAGCCTATTTGGATCCAGAGTCCTAGTGGTTGTGACATTGGGAAGAATGGTGTACAATATATTCACCCATTGTTACTATCAGGGAGCTGATAGGAATGTTTCTCTCTCAGTCTCAGAATAAGGACCAGGAGAATTGGGACTGAGGTGAGGAAGACTTTCTTGTGGCGAGTGGGTGTGCTAAGACTTTCGAATTCTCTACCACTGAGCACAATGGAAGCTCAATCAATCAGCACGATCAAGACAGAAATTATAGATTTCTGGATACTTGTGACATCAAGTGCTAGGGGGAAATTGGGGAAAAACAGCACAGAAATAGATAATCAGCCATGATCTGCTTGACTGGGGAGAAGATTTGACATGCTAAATGCCCGATCCTGCCCCTATTGCCTGTGTTTATATGTTCCTCATCCAGTATTATGACCTTCTCGTTGACCAGACAGTCAAGCTGAAACCAGAGGAAGTCAGGAAGAAAATCTTCACCTTTGAAGCTCATTCTAGTATCTGGATACTTGGGTAGATTAGCCACAGGATCCTTGTTTAGTGCACAAGGGGAATAAGGATATGAGTAAGCAGGGAAAAATAAAAGATTTATGTAATGACAGTAAATGGGCGTTTCAGTCCTTGGGGATTATTTTAAGTTGGTCAAATGAGATGGTACACAATTCTTAACCAACTGACCTTCAACAGCGTGAGAGGCCAAACACTCCCTGCATAGAATTTGCCATGCCATTTGCAGCATTTAGGAAGATGGGAATAGATCTTAATAGGGTGGAAAGCAAAATATTCAAATTTCTGATGTCGGTTTAAAGTTTTGCTATTAAATTCTCAGAGTACTTCAGGCAGATTGGCCTTTCTGATTGAAATGGTCAGGAGCATCTTGTGCCTTCATCAACATGCCATAGGGTGGCATGGTGACTCAGTGGTTAGCACTGCTGCCTCACAGCACTAGGAACCTGGGTTCAATTCTAGCCTTAGGTGACTGTCTTTGTGGAGTTTGTACATTCTCCATCTGTCTGTATAGGCTTCCATCAGGTTTCCTCCCACAGTCCAAAGATGTGCAAGTTTGGTGGATTGGCCATGCAAAATAGTATTCAGGGATGTGAAGATTAGGTGTGTTAGCCATGGGAAATCTAGGGATAGGGGAGGGGGATGTGATGCTCTTCAGAGATTTGGTGTGGATTTGTTGGGCTGAATAGTGCGTTCCCATGCTGTGGGGATTCTATTCTATTTAATACTCATTAACACTCCAACCTACTGGAACTGTGCTGATTCACAATCTTCTTAGGCAAAAAAGAGAAAAGAATATGTTTACAAATGCAACTACGTTTATGAGGCATATACCTGATGGGGTAATCTTCATCCTGGAAGCTCTGGTGGCCATACTATTCTCCAGCAACATTGGTCCTTCATAACCAAGAAGTTTCTTTGTTTAAGCTGTTGCAGTACAAGGGATGCACACTGCCTGGTCCAGCCAGCTTATGAGAAATATCAATTATAGCCTGCCTTAAAAGGCTTTGTCATTGTCTACCAGTTTCAGTATAAAAGGTACACACCGTGTGGCCCAGCTAGACTGCTCAAGAGGGGAAACCATACCTAACAGGGATAGGCATGAGGTGCTCAACGCAAAACAAGCTCAAACATTACAAATGAATGCGTGAAGGTATGGCCAGGTGTTAACTTTTCAGGTCCTGGTTATTTGGGTGGATCTCTGGGAATCGATGGAGGCAGCTGAGGGGAAGAGGAGGAACGTCACAGTGGACCAAGAAAGGATATTGAAAGTGGGAACACAATGGGGTCATGAGATGTGAAGGAGCAGGTGGGTTGAATAAGGGCTGGTGGAAGGCTTAGGTTGGGTATGGGTGAACTGGATAAGTATCAGGTCAGATAGAAGATGAAGACGATTAATAGAAATCATGAAGGAATCAACAGTTATGGGAGGAGATTTAAGCATTATAAACAGGATGCTCCAGGGAAGGAGAAAACTGTCTATGTTGATTGAGTGGACAGCATAAGTTAGAGAGGGAGGATTGAGAGTGAAGAAATCTAAAGAAAGAAACACACGAATCATTATTCTTTTTAAGCCAGTCAAAAAAGAAAGCCTTTCTCAGAATGTGCTGTAGAACAGACAGCAGCAAGGGGCCTGTTTGCACATATTTCTGCACAGCTCAAACACATAGGGGTAAGGGAACTGAAACAAAAAACAAGAGGAAAATGACTTCAAAAGCACTCAGTTAAGGGCTTTCCACTTTAACAACATTACTGACTGAGATCACCAAGTTCTAAAAGACATAGATACTAAAAGGTTCTGTGGCAATTGCTGAGGGAACTGTAAAGGCCACAGGCTGAATATTACATATGGCTATCTGCCAGCTGCTTTGAGTCTTTGGAGGGATTTTTATAGTGAGGCCCAATAACATTCCACACTGTCTCTTACCAAACTCGTTCATTCTCGTCTACTATACTCATTGTTCACATTGTAGTCTCAGGTACAATGGCAAGAATGAATGCAGAGTGGTGACCACTTTGTCCTTCGCTCTGGGCGCCCTCACAATCTGTTCCACTTGCTCCTCCTCCTCCTTATCTGTCAACAGAGCGTAAAACAATTACTACCTCCTTTCAATTCCAAAACAGTATCATGTTGGACATGAAACATTAATTTTGTTTCTCTCTCCACTGATACTGCCAGATCTGCTGTGTTTCCCTGGCACTTTCTGTTTTTATAACAAGTCATACTTCAATTGGAGTCCATACAATGGAGGTAGATATATTCTCCACTATCCTGTTTACCAACTCTTTCAGTCATTGAATCAGAGTGTCATACAGCAGAGAAACAGACCCTTTGGTCCAACTCATCCATGCCGACCAAGTTTCCCAAACTAAACTAGTCCCCTTTGCTGCTGATCCTTTTTCAAAGTTCCCTTTTAATTTTTTTTTAGTTGCTTTTTCACCTCCTCACTAAATCTTCAGTACTCCTGTTGATTCTCAGTTGTACTTTCTGCCTTGCATGTGACATAAGCGAACTTTTTTTTCAATGTTAATTTTTACCTCCTTTGTTACCCAGCGAACTCTGGATTTGTTTGTCACACCTTTTGCATTAGAGAGAATATACTTTTACTGTACTCCAACCATTTGCTGCTTGAAGGTTATTGATCTTCCTGCCAACTTCTCATTCCAACTAATTCTGCTCAGCTCTGTTCTAATCCGATTGAAATCAGCTCTCTGCTATTTATTTTTCTCACACCTATGGATTTTTAATATTTATATCCAAGTCTTGGTGACTCTGAAGCCACATTTGCATAATAACAATTAAATCACATCTTTTACTACCAGTACTACCATCAATTATCTTCATTCTTTCCTCACTCCTTCAGTGCCATAACACTTCTGTTATTTTGTTATTACATTTTTTTGTTGTACGTGTTCCTGTATTCAGATAGACTACTTTAAAAACTGCCTTTTTAACAATAGTCTGAAATTTGACCCTGGTGGATTATAGGATTTGTTTCTACTGTTTTCCACTTTCATTTGCAGCTTCATTGTTTCCCATAACCAGGTTTGTGTTCACCGTATCTGAATTCCCTCTTAGGTTCCCATTCCCCTGTGAAGCGAGTTTAAACCCTTCCTCAACCCTTCCTAACAGCACTTGCATATATCCCCATGAGGATATGTAGAACCTATTCTCCTTCTGCAGGCCTCATCTGTTCCAGAAGTTGTTCCCAATGCCCAAGAATTCTAAAACCATTCCTCCTCCACCATTTGTCCAGCAACATATTTATTTGATTCAATCATCCGATTTCTATATTCATTAGCACGTAATACTTGGAGCAATCCTGACATTAATGTCTTAGAGATCCTGTTCTTCGGTTTCTACCTTAGCTCTATAAATTAGGCTTTTGGGACCTCATCCCTTATCTTTCTACCTGTGTTGTTGGTGCCAATGTCAATACTGACCTCTGGCTTTTCATCCACCTCAAAGGGATGTTCTGCAGCTACTCTGTGGCATTCTTCATCCTGGCACACACCATCCTGGAGTCAATCTATGCCCACAGATGCCCCTGAATATTCCCTTTATGCCTTTCTGCTGTTTGTCTCTCCAACAATACAGATGAACTACTTGTAGTGCTATAAGCTTTGGTCACACACGATTCCTCTGATGAAGCATTGTCATCAACAAAAAATGGAAAGTGAAATAGACTCAGGGAACTCTTCCACTACTTACCTGGTATTTCTGGTTGCCTAGTGGTCACTCCTTCCCTTTCTGTCTGTGTGGTCATAATCTGTGCCATGACCATTTTGTTAATGTGTTATCTATATGGTTATTCACTTCCTGGATACACCACATGCCTCCAATCCCCCCACTGCTCGAGTTACAAAACCCAAAGCTTGTGTCATTTTGCAGCTTGAGGCATTTCCTACAGACGTGATCATCTCGACAACATGAAGCTTCCATTACCCACTACTAGGTAAGGGATGAACATTTCAGGAAGTTGAGCTGTTGTACCATATTTTAACAGAGATAGTAGGAACTGCAGATGCTGGAGAATCTGAGACAAAAAGGTGCAGAGCTGGATGAACACAGCAGGCCAAGCAGCATCATAGGAGCAGGAAGGCTGACATTTCGGGCCTAGACCCTTCATCAGAAATGCGGGAGGGGAAGGGGGTTCTGAAATAAATAGGGAGAGAGGGGGAGGCGGAGAGAAGATGGATAGAGGAGAGGATAGGTGGAGAGGAAACAGACAGGTCAAAGAGGCGGGGATGGAGCCAGTAAAGGTGAGTGTAGGTGGGGAGGTAGGGAGGAGATAGGTCAGTCCAGGGAGAACGGACAGGACAAGGGGGCGGGATGAGGTTAGTAGTTAGGAAATGTGGGTGGGGCTTGAGGTGGGAGGAGGGGATAGGTGGGAGGAAGAACAGGTTAGGGAGGCGGGGACGAGCTGGGCTGGTTTTGGGATGCCATAGGGGGAGGGGAGATTTTGAAACTTGTGAAATCTACATTGATACCATTGGGCTGCAGGGTTCCCAAGCAGAATATGAGCTGCTGTTCCTGCAACCTTCGGGTGGCATCGTTGTGGCACTGCAGGAGGCCCAGGATGGACATGTCGTCTGAGGAATGGGAGGGGGAGTTGAAATGGTTGGCGACTGGGAGGTGCAGTTGTTTATTGCGAACCGAGCGTAGGTGTTCGGCAAAGCGGTCCCCAAGCCTCCGCTTGGTTTCCCCGATGTAGAGGAGGCCACAACGGGAACAGCGGATGCAATATACCACATTAGCAGATGTGCAGGTGAACATCTGCTTGATGTGGAAAGTCTTCTTGGTGCCTGGGATGGGTGAGGAGGGAGGTGTGGGAGCAGGTGTAGCACTTCCTGCGGTTGCAGGGAAAAGTGCCGAGTGTGGTGGGGCTGGAGGGGAGTGTGGAGCGGACGAGGGAGTCACGGAGAGAGTGGTCCCTCCGGAAAGCAGATAAGGGTGGGGAGGGAAAAATGTCTTTGGTGGTGGGGTCGGATTGCAGAGGATCTTGTTGTGCCATATTTTAAGCCTACTTTCATCCTATTCACTTTAAACGGGAGATGAGAAAGCTGTAAGGTTTCTCCCTGAAATGTAATTTATTCATAATATTTGTAAACAAAAACATTTTGACTTAAATATTCCAGAATACACAAGACATTTCCACATGTCCCAAGACAATATGTTCCACTTGACTCAATCACAGCAGTCTTCACATTTACAAAGTACATTCCATGTTGTGGATGCAGCCTGAGGACAAAATATTTCAAATTGGAAATTATAGAAAATATAATAGATATCTATAAAATGTTTTTCACTCTGAGTTTCTGCAGTATGTTTCCAATGTTTTTGATTTACAACACACTTTCCTTGTAAGGTACACAGCTCGAAGTGTTCTACAGTTTCCTGCCCGATGGTGTACTATGGTCCTAAGCAGCAATGTTTCCACATTGCACCTCTGCTAAAGCAGGAAATCCAATGAATCTCGCTCTGTGTGTGTTTGCCTACCATGGGGTCCTTGTCTTTCCTGCTTCTTCATATGCTGCTGACTGCTGTCTCGATGATCTCCTCTTGATCCTTCCCCTAGAATCTGCTGCCTGCCTGTCTCAGGGTCTTGATCTTGCCTCTAAGACAGCCTTTCAGATATAAATTAAACATTCAGCCTCTTCCCTCATAGTAAAGGGAGACAAGGCCTCATGGTATTATCACCAAACTGTTAATCTGGAAGCCCAGGTATTGTTCAGGGACCTGTCTTCAAATTCTGCCGTGGCAAATGGTTGCATTTGAATTCAGTTTAAAAAAAAATCGTGAATTAAGAGACCAATGATGACCGTGAGACTGTCGGAAAGAATTCACTGATGCCCTTTAGGGAAAGCAGCTGTCATCTTTACGTAGTCTGACCTACACGTGACTCCAGACTCCCAGCAATTGCTGAGCCAGTAATGCCCACATCCTGTGAACTGACTAAAAAAAGGCCAGTTCAAAACCACCAGCACTCAACCTTCTAATCCTCCTAATCCTCTATTTCTTTGTGTTTCTAACAGATATTGACTGCCTCTGTGTCCATCTTTCACTCATTATATCATTTAATTTCTAGTTTCATATCTTTAATAAGAATCAGGAGAGATCAGCAGGTCAAAACGCTATATTTATGACACCTTATCTCCTGGTTTGTTGTCTCAAAGGCTGGTCTTCTGTTCATGATAAGAGATATTCTACATTTTTCAACGTTTAAGTTAGAATTCAGTCTGACTACCGGCCAACTTTTGAAGGACACATTTCAGGCATTCTTGAGGACTTTTGAAGTTGGTTGGCTTGCCGAGCTGGTTTGTTGTTCTGCAGAAGTTTTGTTACCGTGCTTGGTAACATCCTCAGTGCAGCCTCTGATGAAGCGTCGGTGTGTTTTCCCACCTGGTTTTTAAACTCTGGGGTCCGTTGCGATGGATTGCCTCACTTCTGGGTTTCCTCTGTAGTGGAATGTATATAGGGTCGAGTTCAGTGTGTTTATTAATAGCCTGCTTCGTGGAGTGCCATGCTTCCAGGAATTCACGTGCTTGTCTCTGCCTAGCCTGTCCCAGGACCTTGGTGTTGTCCCAGTCGAAGTCGTGGTTCTCCTTGTCCATGTGGATTGAGATGAGTGAGTATTGGTCGTGTCTTCTTGTAGCCAGTTGGTGTTCATGTACTCTTGTTGTTAGTTTCCTTCCT
>NW_025972507.1:0-9671 GCF_021869965.1 Rhincodon typus
GACATAAATCTGAATTTCACCAAATGACTCAATTTTTGATCTTGTTTTGACTAAGGTGTTTATTTCAGTTCGGTAAGCATATCAGAAGACCAAAATCGCAACTTCACCAAAGCACTCAACTTGTGATGCTGGTATGACTGAAATGCTTATTTCAGTGATATAAGCACATCAGATGTCAAAAATCTCACTTTCACCAAATGACAATTTTTTTAGGCTGTTTTGACCAACATGCTTATTTCACTCAGATAAGCACTTCAGAAGACCAAAATCTGAACTTCACCAAATTACACAAGTTTTGATGTTAGTTTGACGAACATGCATATTTGAGTAAGATAAGCACTTTTGAAGGCAAAAATTTCAACTTCGTCAAATGACTTAATTTTTGATGCTGGTTGGATTAAAATGCTTATTTCAGCGAGTTCAGCACTTTCGTAGACATATACCTGTACTTCACCAAAATGACTTCAGTTTTTATGCTGTTTTAACTAACATGCTTATTTCACTCAGTTAAGCAGACCAAAATCTGAACTTCTACAAATGACTCAAGTTACATGTTGGTTAGACTAAAATGCTGATTTGAGTGAGATAAGAGTGCAGAAGTCAAAAATCTCAACGTCAAAAATGACGTAATTTTAAATGCTGTTTTGACTAACATGCTTATTTCACTCAAATAACCACATCAGAAGACCAATATCTGAACTTCACCAAATGAGATAGATTTTGATGTTGGTTTGACTGACATGCATATTTCATTGAGATCAGCACTTCAGAAGATCAAAATCTCAACTTCACCAAATGACACAACTTTTGATGTTGTTTTGACGAACGTGATTATTTCAGCGATATCAGGACAGCAGAAGACCAAAATCTCAACTTCAACAAGACACTCAACTTTTTATGCTGTTTTGACAACATGCTCATTTCAGTGAGAAAAGTACTTCAGAAGACCAAAATCTGAACTTAACGAAATGACTCAAATTTTGATGTTGGATTGACTAACAGGCTTCCTCCAGTGAAATAAACACTTCAGAAGGCCAAAATAAGAACTTCACCAAATGACTCAAGTTTTCATGTTGGTTCGACTAACATGCTTACTTGAGTGAGATAAGCACTTCAGAAAACCAAAATCTGAACTTCACCAAATGACTCAAGTTTTGATGTTGGTTTGACTAACATGCTTATTCAGCGATTTAAGCACTTCAGAAATCACGAATCTCAACATCAACAAATGACTTAATTTTTGATGCTGTTTTGACTAACATGCTCAATTCACTCTGATAAGCACATCAGAAGACCAATACCTGAAGTTCACCAAATGAGTCAGTTTTTGATGTTGGTTTGAATGACATGCTTATTTCATTGAGATAAACACGTCTGAAGATCAAAATCTCAACTACACCAAGTGACTCAACTTTTGATGCTGTTTTGACTAACATGCTTATTTCAGCGAGTTAATCTCTTCAGAAGGCTAAAATTTCAACTTCACCAAATGACTTAATTTTTGATGCTGGTTTGATTAAAATGCTTCTTTCAGCGAGTTAAGCACTTCTGAAGTCTAAAATCTGAACTCAACAAAATGACACAAGTTTCGATGTTTGTTTGACTAACATGCTTATTTCAGTGAGATAAGCACTTCATAATTAAAAAATCTCAACTTCATCAAATGACTTAATTATTAATGCTGTTTTGACTAACACGCTTATTTCTCTCACATAATCACATTGGAAGACCAATATCTCAACTTCACCAAATGAGTTGGTTTTTGATGTTGGTTTGAATGACATGTTGATTTCTTTGAGATAAGCACGTCTGAAGACCGAAATCTGAACTTCACCAAATTACACAAGTTTTGATGTTGGTTTGACGAACATGCATATTTGAGTAAGATAAGCACTTTTGAAGGCAAAAATTTCAACTTCATCAAATGACTTAATTTTTGATGCTGGTTGGATGAAAATGCTTATTTCAGCGAGTTCAGCACTTCCGTAGACATATACCTGAACTTCATCAAAATGACTTCAGTTTTTATGCTGTTTTGACTAACATGTTTATTTCACTCAGTTCAGCACTTCAGAAGACCGAAAGCTGAACTTCAACAAATGACTCCAGTTAGGATTTTTTTTTTTTTGACTAACGTGCTTATTTCAACGAGATAAGCAATTCAGAAGAGCAAAATCTGAACATCACTAAATGACTCAAATTTTGACTTTGGATTGACTAACAGGCTTCCTCCAGTGAAATAAGCACTTCGGAAGTGAAGAATCTCGACTTCACCAAATGACTCAGGTTTTGATGTTGTTTTGAGTATCATGCATATTTGAGTGAGTTCAGCACTTCAGAAGGCCAAAATAAGAACTTCAGCAAATGAGTCAAGTTTGGATGTTGGTTAGACCAACATGCTTATTTCAGTGAAATAAGCACTTCAGAAATCAAAAATCTCAATTTCACCAAATGACTCAACTTTTGATGTTGTTTTGACTGACGTGCTTATTTCAGCAAGATAAGCATATCAGAAGACTAAAATCTCACCCGAACCAGTTGACCTAACTTTTGATGCTGGTTTGACTAAATTGCTTATTTCAGCAAGATAAGCATATCGGACGACAAAAATCTCACCTGCACCAAAGGACCAAACTTTTGACGCTAAATTAACTGAAATGCTTGTTTCAGTGAGATAAGCACTTCGGAAGTCAAAAATCTCACTTTCACCAAATGGCAAAATTTCGGATGCTGGTAGGTTTTAAATGCTTATTTCAGCGGGATAAGTACTTCAGTTAACAAAAATCTGAACATCACCAAAAGACTCATTTTTTTGATGTTGGTTTGACTGACATGCTTACTTCAGCGAGTTAAGAACTTCAGAAGATCAAAATCACAACTTCACCAAATGACACAACTTTTGATTTTGTTTTGAGTAACGTGCTTATTTCAGCGAGATGTGGAATAGCAGAAGACCAAAATCTCAATTTCACCAAGACACTCAACTTTTGATGCTGTTTTGACTGAAATGCTTATTTCAGCGAGATAAACATATGAGAAGACTACAATCTCAACTTCACCAAAGGACCTAACTTTTGATGTTGATTTGACTAAATGCTTATTTCAGTGAGACAAGCATTTCAGAAGTCAAAAATCTCAACTTCACCAAATGACTCAAGTTTTGATGTTGTTTTGACTAACGTGCTTATTTCAGTGAGATAAGCATATAAGAAGACTGAAATCTCATCTTCACCAAACGACATAACTTTTGATTTTGATTTGACTAAAACGCTTATTTCAGTGAGATCAGAACTTCAGAAGTCAAAAATCTCAACTTCACCATCTGACTTAATTTTTGATGCTGTTTTGACTAACATGCTTAGTTAACTCAGACAAGGACTTCAGAAGACCAACATCTCACTTCACCAAAAATGTTAGTTTAGTGTTGGTTTGAATGACATGCTTATTTCAGGAGGTAAGCACTTCAGAAGATCAAAATCTCAACGTCACCAAATTACTCAACCTTTGATGTTGTTTTGACTAACATGCTTATTTCAGCGAGTTAAGCACTTCAGAAGGCTAAAATCTCAACTTCACCAAATGAGACAACTTTTGATAAAGGTTCGTTTAAAATGCCTATTTCAGCGAGTTCAGCCCTTCAGAACACCAAAACCTGAACTCCACCAAATGACTCTAGTTTTGATGTTGGTTTGACTGATGTGCTTATTTCGGCGAGATCAGACTATCAGAAGACTAAAACCTCAACTTCACCAGAAGACCAAACTTTTGATGCTGGTTTGTCTAAATTGCTTATTTCAGTGAGATGAGCACGACAGAAATCAAAAATCTCAACTTCACCGAATGACTTGATTTTTGATGCTGGTCAGACTAAAATCCTTATTTCAGTGAGTTAAGCACTTCAGAAGACTAAAATGTGAACTTATCCGAATGACTCAATTTTTAATGTTGTTTTGACTAACGTGCTTATTTGAGTAAGATAAGGAATTCAGAAGTCAAAAATGTCAACTTCACCAAATGACTCAACTGTTGATGTTGGTTTGAATAACATGCTTATTTCAGCGAGTTAAGCAGTTCAGAAGGCAAAAATCTCAACTTCACCAAATGATAGAATTTTTAATGCTGGTTGGATTAAAATGCTTATTTCAGCGAGATCAGCACTTCTTAAGACAAAAATCTGAACTTCACCAAATGACTCAATTTTTGATGTAAGTTTGACTAACATGCTCATTTCAGCGAGTTAAGCACTTCAGAAGATCAAAATCTCACCTTCACCAAATGACACAACTTTTGATGTTATTTTGACTAACGTGCTTATTTCAGCGATATAAGCATAGCAGAAGACCAAAATCTCAACTTCAACAAGACACTCAAATTTTTATGCTGTTTTGACAACATGCTTATTTCAGTGAGATAAGCACTTCAGACCACCAAAATCTGAACTTCACTAAATGACTCAAATTTTGATGTTGGATTGACCAACAGGCTTCCTCCAGTGAAATACGTACTTTAGAAGTGAAGAATCTCGACTTCACCAAATGAGTCAACTTATGATGTTGTTTATTTGTAATATGCATATTGGAGTGAGATAAGCACTTCAGAAGGCCAAAATAAGAACTTCACCAAATGACTCAAGTTTTGATGTTGTTTAGACTAACATGCTTACTTGAGTGAGTTAAGCACTTGAGAAGACTAAAATCTGAACTTCACCAAATCACTCAATTTTTAATGTTGTTTTGAATCAAATACTTGTTTCAGCGAGATAAGCAGTTCAGAAGGCAAAAATTTCAACTTCACCGAATGATTTAATTTTTAATGCTGGTTGGATTAAAATGCTCATTTCAGCGAGATAAGCACTTCAGAAGACAAAAATCTGAACTTGACCAAATGACATAATTTTTGATGCTGGTTGGAATAAAATTCTTATTTCAGCGAGACAAGCACATCAGAAGACAAAAACCGGAACTTCACCAAATGACTCAATTTTTGATGTTAGTTTGACTAACATGCTCATTTCAACGAGTTAAGCACTTCAGTAGTCAAAAATCTCAACTTCACCAAATGACTTCATTTTTAACGCTGTTTTGACGAACATGCTTCTTTCACTCAGATAAGCACTTCAGACGACTAATATCTGAACTTCACCAAATGAGTTAGTTTTTGATGTTGGTTTAAATGACATGCTTATTTCATTGAGACAAGCACGTCAGAAGATGAAAATTTCAACTTCACCAAATGACTCCACTTTTGATGTTGTTTTGACTAACATGTTTATTTCAGCGAGTTGAGCAATTCAGAAGGCGAAAATCTGAACTTCACCAAATGACTCAACTTTTGATGCTGGTCGGATTAAAATGCTTCTTTCAGCGAGTTAAGCACTTCAGAAGTCCAAAATCTGAATTTCACAAAATGACTCAAGTTGGATGTTTGTTTGACTAACATCCTTATTTGAGTGAGATAAGCACTTCAGAAGTCAAAAATCTCAACTTCACCAAATGACTTAATTTTTAATGGTGCTTTGACGAGCATGCTTATTTCAGCGATTGAAGCACATAAGAATTTTAAAATGTCAACTTCACCAAATGACTCAATTTTTGATGCTGGTTGGAATAAAATGCTTATTTCAGCGATTTTAGCACTTCAGGAGTCAAAAATCTCAACGTCAACAAATGACTTAATTTTTGATGCTGTTTTGACTAACATGGTTATTTCACTCAGATAAGCCATTCAGACGACTAGTATCTGAACTTCATCAAATGAGTTAGTTTTTGATGTTGGTTTAAATGACATGTTTATTCCATTGAGACAAGCATATCAGAAGATGAAAATCTCAACTTCACCAAATGACTCCACTTTTAATGTTGTTTTGACTAACATGTTTATTTCAGCGAGTTAAGCAATTCAGAAGGCTAAAATCTCAACTTCACCAAATGACTCAACTTTTGATGCTGGTTGGATTAAAATGCTTCTTTTCAGTGGTTTCAGCGGCGGGAGTCCGGGAGGAAGCGCGAGGGCAGCCTGGGAAGGTGAGCTTTTCGGTTATAAAAGTCTTACCTCGCGTGACTGCGGCCTTTCAGTTGTTTCAGCGGCGGGAGTCCGGGAGGAAGCGAGAGGGCAGCCTGGGAAGGTGAGCTTTTCGATTATAAAAGTCTTACCTCGCGTGACTCCATTTTTGGAGTAAGTGAGGTAATATATTTGGGCGGTTGCTTTACCCGAAACACTACCGAGGTAGTGTCTCCCACCCATCCTCCTCCTCTAACCAATAAAAAAAGGTTCTGAGCGCTGATTTGGTAAGGCTACTAGTTTTTTTTTTATTTGTCTGTTTGGGAATTCAGAACAGTGGGAATGGATGTTAGGGCAGTTGTATGCTCCTCCTGTAGAATTGGGAGGTAAGGGTCACCACTAATGTACCCATTGACTTCATCTGCGGGAAGTGCACCCAACTCCAGCTCCTCGGAAACCGTGTTAGGGAACTGGAGCTGGAGCTGGATGAACTTCGGATCATTCGGGAGGCTGAGGGGGTAATTGAGAGGAGTTACGGGGAGGTAGTCACACCTCAGGTACAGGAAAAAGTAGATGGGTTACAGTCAGGGGACGGAAAGGGAACAGGCAGACAGTGCAGGGATGCCCTGTGGCCGTTCCCATCAAAAACAAGTATACCGTTTTGGATACTGTTGGGGGGGACGACTTACCAGGGGTAAGCCATGGGGTACAGGTCTCTGGCACAGAGTCTGTCCCTGTTGCTCAGAAGGGAAGCGGGGAGAGGAGGAGAGCATTTATAATTGGGGACTACATAGTTAGGGGGACAGATAGGAGATTCTGTGGGAACGAGAGAGAATCGCGGTTGGTGTGTTCCCTCCCAGGTGCCAGGGTCCGTGATGTTTCGGATCGCGTTTTCGGGATCCTTAAGGGGGAGGGGGAGCAGCCCCAAGTCGTGGTCCACATAGGCACCAACGACATAGGTAGGAAAAGGGATGGGGACGTAAGGCAGAAATTCAAGGAGCGAGGGTGGAAGCTTAGAGCTGGAACAAACAGAGTTGTTATCTCTGGTTTGTTACCCGTGCCACGTGCCAGCGAGGCGAGGAATAGGGAGAGAGAGCAGTTGAACACGTGGCTACAGGGATGGTGCAGGAGGGAGGGATTCAGATACCTGGATAATTGGGGCTCATTCTGGGGTAGTGGGACCTCGACAAACGGGATGGTCTACACCTGAACCAGAGGGGTACCAATATCCTGGAGGGGAAATTTGCTTATGATCTTCGGGAGGGTTTAAACTAATTCAACAGGGGGGTGGGAACCTGAATTGGAGCTCCAGTGTACAGGAGGTTGAAGTAATGAGGTCATAAATAAGGTTTCAAAGTTGCAGGAGTGCACCGGCAGGCAGGAAGGTGGTTTGAAGTGTGTCTACTTCAATGCCAGGAACATCCGGAATAAGGTGGGTGAACTTGCAGCATGGGTTGGTACCTGGGACTTCGATGTTGTGGCCATTTCAGAGACACGGATAGAGCAGGGACAGGAATGGTTGTTGCAGGTTCCGGGGTTTAGATGTTTCAGTAAGACCAGAGAAGGTGGTAAAGGAGGGGGAGGTGTGGCATTGTTAACCAAGGACAGTATTACAGTGACAGAAAGGACATTTGATGACAACTCGTCTACTGAGGTACTATGGGCTGAGGTGAGAACGAGGAAAGGAGAGGTCACCCTGTTGGGAGTTTTTTATAGCCTCCGAAAAGTTCCAGAGATGTAGAGGAAAAGATTGCAAAGATGATTCTGGATAGGAGCGAAAGTAACAGGGTAGTTGTTATGGGGGACTTTAACTTTCCAAATATTGACTGGAAACGCTGTAGTTCGAGTACTTCAGATGGGTCAGTTTTTGTCCAATGTGTGCAGGAGGGTTTCCTGACACAGTATGCAGATCGGCCAACAAGAGGCGAGGCCACATTGGATTTGGTACTGGCTAATGAACCAGGCCAGGTGTTAGACTTGGAGGTACGTGAGCACTTTGGTGATAGTGGCCACAATTCGGTTACGTTTACTTTCGCGATGGAAAGGGATCGGTATATAACGCAGGGCAAGAGTTATAGCTGGGGGAAAGACAATTATGAGGCGATGAGGCAAGATTTAGGATGCATAGGATGGAGAAGGAAACTGCAGGGGCTGGGTACAATCGAAATGTGGAGCTTGTTCAAGGAACAGCTACTGCGTGTCCTTGAGAAGTATGTACCTGTCAGGCAGGGAGGAAGTGGTCGAGCGAGGAAACCGTGGTTTACTAAAGAAGTTGAATCTCTTGTCAAGAGGAAGAAGGAGGCTTATGTAGAGATGAGGCGTGAAGGCTCAGTTAGGGCGCTTGAGAGTTACAAGTTAGCCAGGAAGGACCTGAAGAGAGAGCTAAGAAGAGCCAGGAGGGGACATGAGAAGTCTTTGGCAGGTAGGATCAAGGAAAACCTGAAAGCTTTCTATAGGTATGTCAGGAATAAAAGAATGACTAGAGTAAGATTGGGGCCGGTCAAGGAAAGTAGTGGGATGTTGTGCGTCGAGTCCAAAGAGATAGGAGAAGTGCTGAATGAATATTTTTCGTCAGTATTCACACAGGAAAAAGACAATGTCGTCGAGGAGAATACTGAGATACAGTCTATTAGACTAGACGGGATTGAGGTTCATAAGGAGGAGGTGTTACCAATTCTGGAAGGTGTGAAATTTGATAAGTCCCCTGTGCCGGATGAGATTTATCCTAGGATTCTCTGGGAAGCTAGAGAGGAGATTACAGAGCCTTTGGCTTTGATCTTTATGTCGTCATTGTCTTCAGGAATAGTGCCAGAAGACTGGAGACTAGCAAATGTTGTCCCCTTGTTCAAAAAGGGGAGTAGAGACAACCCTGGTAATTATAGACCAGTGAGCGTTACTTCGGTTGTGGGTAAAGTGTTGGAAAGGATTATAAGAGATAGGATTTATAATCATCGAGAAAGGAATAATTTGATTAGGGATAGTCAACACGGTTTTGTGAAGGGTAGGTCGTGCCTCACAAACCTTATTGAGTTCTTCGGGAAGGTGACTGAACAGGTGGATGAGGGTAAAGCAGTTGATGTGGTGTATTTGGATTTCAGTAAAGCGTTTGATAAGGTTCCCCATGGCAGGCTATTACAGAAAATACGGAGGCATGGGATTGAGGGTGATTTAGCGGTTTGGATCAGAAATTGGCTGGCTGTAAGAAGACAGAGGGTGATGGTTGATGGGAAATGTTCATCCTGGAGTTCAGTTACTCGTGGTGTACCTCAAGGATCTGTTTTGGGGGCAACTGCTGTTTGTCATTTTTATAAATGACCTGGATGAGGGCGTAGAAGGATGGGTTAGTAAATTTGCGGATGACACCAAAGTCGGTGGAGTTGTGGATAGTGCGGAAGGATGTTGCAGGTTACAGAGGGACATAGATAAGCTGCAGAGCTGGGCTGAGAGGCGGAAAATGGAGTTTAATGCGGAAAAGTGTGAGGTGATTCACTTTGGAAGGAGTAACAGGAATACAGAGTACTGGGCTATTCGTAAGATTCTTGGTAGTATGGATGAGCAGAAAGATCTCGGTGTCCATGTGCATAGATCACTGAAAGTTGCCACCCAGGTTGATAGCGTTGTTAAGAAGGCGTACAGTATGTTAGGTTTTATTGGTAGAGGGATTGAGTTTC
>NW_025972508.1:0-9670 GCF_021869965.1 Rhincodon typus
CCAAATTATCCACACAGAGTACTCCTATTTCTCATGATCCTATGTTCTATGCTACTTGGCTACACTTCTTTATCTTTTTGAGTTTGTTTTGAATCCCAATGCACTGATTTAGTTTTGAAAATATTTCCATGCTGAAATTGGAATATTTTTGTTATTGCCATTAAGAAAGGGAGCTGAGAACTATTAATTCATTGTGCATCACAGCCATGCCAGATGACTGAAAAAACACCTTAGCAATGCAGAACTAACTGCAAGTCTAAGAACTTAACCCCCACAACCTTGGTAACATTCCCAATATCCATCTGTTCCATCATAGCATCTTTGAGACAAAAATGGGAAACAGAAGCAGCAGAAAAATGCATGACTTTGTTACTAAGAGGATTAGAGTGAAAGAATTTGTGGAGAGTTTTATCACTTACTTTGAATGATAAATTTGTTTTAAGTACACAGCAGTGTAATAGGGAGAATTCCTCAGACAGTGCATCCATTTGTGGTACATTGCACAGTCTCAGTTATCCTTCATCTCGAAGTCCATATTAAGTATATTCTAGAATCTGGTCCTCTTTGAACTCTGTGATTTGCAGAAATTTAACTGACGTTTCAGTTAAGGATCTACAAATACAAATACTTGTGCAACTGTGGTTATTTTGTATAATTGGAGGAGATGTTTCCATACAGTTCTTAACTAGTTGTTGAATTGCTTTTTTTTTGATAGCACCCTAAAATGTTTAACCACTGGTAATAAACACCAAAATAATAATTCTGTATTAATTTTAGCAGTCAGTAAATTTGACCTGACACAATCACATATGACAATTATTAAACAATAAATTACCTTGTCTACATATTTTAATCAAAATGAGAAAAAGTGTTCTGTGCCTTGGCCAAAAGTCAAAATTATTTTTGCAGACAGCTGGAACCATCTGGAATTAGTATTCTGTTCCAGAGACAACCACTGCTGTGTATTACATTCTGCGTTAACATAAAATGTTACATATATCAGGGAGTCTACAGATGCTATTTAAACCAAAAACATTTTGAAAACTTGCAGGCACTTTTAGTGTTGTAAAATTATTTATTCGTAGAAAACTCTACATGGATTTAAATCTAAACCAGATAACTAAAGCTATGCATTAATTTATGCAATAATTTTCCTAGTTAGTTCTGAAAAGCACTTTTACATTTTGTAAATGATGCATGCAACAGATGGGAATCATCAGAGAATTTTTTTTTGACTATCAAATGTTAAAGCAGAGGAAAATATGACTCCAGTTTGACTAGAAAGTAAAGCTGTAATGGGAACTTATATATAGGATTAGAAAAGAGCAAAATTCTTAAATGCCATAGGCAAATTATAAAATTGCATCATCCTGCAGAAACAACAAAAATACTCTTTTTTTGACAACAAAAATTGGTTTAAAATTCTTAACAATATTTATATGGTGTAGAAATTACGGGAGTTAAAATCTGAATTTAAGTGTAAACAGTTTTCAGATTAGGCGGTTCTGTAATGAAGGGCATTAACTGTACATACCTCTATTGCCACTCCTCGACTGTTGAGTCACACCTGTTGGAAATGGACAGAGCTTCAATTTTTTCTTCCTAAATATAAATGCAGTCACTGAGGATCAGAGCTACATCTCTGGAATTTTATAAATTATGTGGGTCTTTTGAATACTCTCTGTACTGCTTCCTTTGGAAAACCCTTTTCTTTTACCTTATATGAACTGAAAAAGAGGCACTGCTGCGGCATGCCACAACTGACAGATCCTTGAATGAATCCTATTGGTCACAGTAAGTCATATGAACCCTGCTGTGACCTGTGGCAGTTGAGCACAGAACTTGCTTTACCCACTAAGGAAGCCGTATTTGGCAATTTTCATATTTCTTCTAAATTTGGTGTTTTTCAACGATATTGTAGGCTTGGCTTGAGACTCCCCTCATCCATGTGGAAATCATTAAAATTGAGAGGCTCAGTGACCAGTGCCAGCTTTGTGCCTGGGAACGTGAGTGAACTGCCTCAGAGGTTGTTTATAAGAACTAACTTCCTCCTTCTCCCCATGGACAATCTCTGGATCTGAAGATTATAGTCGCAGAAAGGGAAGGCAAACTAACAAGCTTTAAATTACCTAAGTGCTTAGAACTTCTATCTGCATTGGAGTCTTATAGAACCTAAATGACTCTTTTTTTCCCCTGCAATGCCTTCTCATTCTGTGCTTTGAATTTCATGAGCTGAACACAAGGAACAGATTTAAACTCACAGTTCTTGAAACTGACATAATAAAGAAACAAAATGAAATTAAGCCAGGAGCTCCAAGCTCTGTAGCATGTGTCAGTAGATCCAGGAATGTTGCTTTAGGATCCAAAGAATATTGCATATTATATATTAGAAAAAACTTTAATGAGATCAGCATTCAAACAACACTTTAAATGGCAATGTTATTGTAATTTGTCTTTCTTCTGCCTGAGAAAATATCTGTGAAATGAGTAATTCTGGCTTGCTTTGTGCCTTTGCATTTGTAAATTATGAATCTAGTCTGCTAAAGTATTTAGTTCTTGTTGCCATCTTCACATATCTACTCTGACTTATGAGTGGTAAGACGTGAGATGTTTTCAAAACTGGAATTAACTAAAGCATGCAGCAGACAGCAATTATGATTTATCATACATAAATGATAAATTTGAAATATATCTCATTCTGTCCCACTGAAAATATAATCAACAATTTTTAGTAATGTGAATCTAATACTAATCATGCAAAAAAGCCAGAGTAATGACGATATGTGAATTTACTTTTATTAAATCAGAATACATTGTAAGATTTTTCAACAAGTGTTTCATTTAAGCACTATGGATGTGCTTATGTCTATATCATTGATTTCTTAGATTCTGAGTAGGAATTTCCACTCCCTTCCATGGTGAGAAAAATGGTGGATCGGTGAACCAAGAGGACAAAAATCAGAATCACTCCAAATGAGAAAATTTTATACTATTATGTTCTTTCTCTGCAGGTGACTATTAAAGTATATTGCTGATACAAGGCAAGAAGATTAACTTGCAACATTTGCATCTCATTACCATCTTAATTTGCTGTGATTAATTTTGCCTTTGAAATTAACTTCTACTGTTCGAGAAAATTGTGTTCCACAAATTTGCTAGTGAAGGCAACAGTACACATGACAAGTGCACCTCTTCATCCAACTCATTACTTGCTGCCTTGTTCTTACAATGATATGGCTTTAAATAATGCAGACAGTAATTTGCACTCTAGCTCTCCCAAAATAGTCAAAGCAACTTGTCTTCCTGGGCCATCTCTAATCCCATGTGACAAATGATATATGGGGGAAGCTTATGACTCAAGGGTGTGCATTGCTGCTTATGACTGAACTGCACTGAAACTATAAAAGTGGGAAACAAAGTTTGACATTGCCTGAATGGTAGGGGACTGCAAAAATTGTGGTGAAGGGTGTTTGCTATTGGGTGCACTACAGCAAATCTGACAGTTGAGGAGTCAGGAGATGTGTTCTCTAGTCAGCTCAGGCGGACGCGCATTGGAAGTTGGACTCCAGAGTATCTGGGGTTTGTTGGCCTGGCCTTAATCGAGGTGCTGAAAGATCTGTCTAAGGCTTCATGCTTGGCCAACTTATGCATGTCTGGGTGCATCTGATGCCATAGGCAAAATAGGGGAAACAGGAAACAGGAGCAAAAATATGTTGTATTCATGGATTTGGAAGGTCAGGGCAAGAGCATACAATCTCAGGGGGGAGAGGTTAAAAGAATGACTACATGACTATCCTAGCTCAAGCCAGCCACAGTCACACACAGGAATTCCTAACGGCCTGGTTTTCAAAAGAATGAGGTTGTTGGCTTGCTTACCGAGCTGGCTGGCTATTGTACAGATGTTTCATCACCATGCTAGGTAACATCAGTGCGGCCTCCGATGAAGCGATTTTGTTCGACTCTGCTTGGAATTTATATGGTCCAGTCTGATAAGTTGGTTGTGTCATTTCCGGTTCTTTTTTGCATGGATTTGTATATGGGGTCTAATTCCAGATGTTTGTTGATTGGGATCACAGGTTGAAAACCAGGCCTTTAGGAATTCCTGTGTGTGACTGTGGTTGGCTTGAGCTAGGATAGTCATGTTGTCCCAGTTAAATTGATGGCCTTCATTGCCCGAGTGCACTGAGATGCCTCCTACAACCACGAGGAATCAAAGCACGGTGATGAAACATCTATGCGATAACCAGCCACCTTGGTGAGCAAGCCAACAACCTCATCCACAACCCAAGCTACAAATCTTCGCAATAACCTTAAAGGTTAAAAGAATGATATAATGTAGATGGCTTCTACCTGGCAAGAAGTATAGGTCAATAGGGACAGCAAGAGCGCAAGAGATAAAACAGTGTGGAGCTGGAAGAACACAGCAGGCCAGGCAGCATCAGAGGAGCAGGAAAGTTGATGTTTCGGGCCGGGACCCTTTTTCAGATTTCTTCAGACCTGAAACATCAACTTTCCTGCTCCTCTGATGCTGCCTGGCCAGCTGTGTTCCTCCAGCTCCACACTGTTTTATCTCTGACTCCAGCAGCGGCAGTTCTTGCTATCTCCCAGAAAGAGCGCAATGTTTAGGAACGCCATGGGATATTTGGGGACCTCATTGGTGACAATGATTGTTACTTGGAGTAACAGGGAGGGTCAGGGATCGAACAGAGTGACAGGGAAACTGGTGGGTCATGGTAGATGGGCAGAAGGCAAGGGGTGTTAGTTGGCACTTGAGTTGCCCCTTAGCAGCAAGGGTGGAAAATTTAGTCGAGATGCAGACCTATTAGTACCAGACAACCATCACAAACGCTACACATTCTGGCATCCCAGCTAGATGTTTTGCCACACAGGGAAGGAATCCAAGACAGGGGTGTTCGAGGGGTATTGCTGGCAGATCCAAGATGTCAAGGCCACATTAGAAGAGTTCTGCTTCAACCTTCCTGAAGGGAAACTGACTTTTGAGGAGGAGTGGAGGTACTGGATATGGCAAAAGCTTTGGGCCCTGACAACATTCCAGTAAAAGTACTAAAGATTAATGCTTCAGAACTTATTGTTTCTCCAGCCAAGCTCTTCTACTACAGTTACAATATGGCATCTACTCGGAAATTGCCCAAGTATGTCCTGTACGTACTAAGTAGGACAAATCCAACACGGCCAATTACTGCCCCATCAGTCTACTATCAAGCATCAATAAAGTGATAGAAAGTATCATCAGTAGGGCTATCAAGCAGCAACTGCTCTGCAAAAACCCGGTCTGTGATCCCTAGTTTGGCTTCTGCCAGGGCCACGCAACTCCTGTTCTCATTACAGCCTTGGTTCAAACATGGACAAAACAGCTGAATTTCAGAGGTGAGGTGAGAGTGACAGCCTTTGATATCAAGGTTGCATTTGACCAAGTGTGGCATCAAGGAGCCCTAGCAAAACTGGAATCAATGGGTATCAGGCGACAAACTCTCCTTGGTTGGAGTCATACCTGGCACATAAGAAGTTGGTTGTGATTGTTGAAGGTCAGTCATCTCAGCTCCAGAATATCTCTGCAAGAGTTCCTCAGGGTAGTGTCCTAGGTCCAACCATCTTCACCTGCTTCGTCAATGACCTTCTCTCCATCATAAGGGCAGAAGTAGGGATGTTCGCCAATGATTACACAATGTTCAGCATCATTCTCAACTCCTCAGATACTGGTGCAGTCAATGTTCAAATGCAACAAGATTTGGATATTATCCAGGCTTGGCTGACAAGTAGCAAGTGACATTCATGCCATACAAGTATCAGGCAATGACCATCTCTAATAAAAGACAGTCTAACCACCGCCTTGACATTCAATGGTGTTACCATCACTGAATTCCCCCAATATCAACATCCTCACAGTTACCATTGACCAGAAACTTAACTGGACTCACCACGTAATCACAATGGCTTCAAGAGCAGGTCAGAGGCTAGGAATACTGCAGTGGGTAACTCAGTTCCTGACTCCACAAAGCCTGTCCCTCATCTACAAGGCACAAGTCAGGAATGTGACGGAATACTCCCCTCTTGCCTGGATGGGTGCAGCTCTAACAACATTCAAGAAACTTGACATCATCTAGGACAAAGGAACCCTTTTGATTGGCATCACATCCACAAGCATTCTCTCCCTCCACTACCAACGCTCAGTGGCAGCGGTGTGTGCTACCTACAAGATGCAGTGCAGCAATTCACCAAGGCTCCTTGGACAGCGCACTCCAAGCCCAAGACCACTTCCATTTAGAAAAACAAAGGTGGCAGCTACATGGGAACACCACCACCTGCAAGTCCCCTTCCAAGTCATTCACCATTCTAACTTGGAAAGTTCCTTCACTGTCGCTGGGTCAAAATCCTGGAATTCCTTCCCTAAGGGTATTGTGGGTCTACCTGCAACATGTAGATTGTAGCGGTTCAAGAAAGCAGCTCACCACCATCTTCTCAAGGGTAACCAGGGATAGGAAATAAATGCTAGCCAGCTAGTGATGCCCATGTCCCATGAATGAATAAAAAATAAATGTGCACTGGCATGCTTACTGTATCCCATATAATGCAGACTGCCACTGTGCATGTGTTGTGTTGCTCTCAAGGAGCAACACAGGTCACTACTTCCCATGGAACACATGCTAGTTGGGGAAGGGGCCAAAGGAGAAACGTTATGAGATTATGAATTTGATATGACGGGTAAGATTGGCAGCGTGAATATTTAAGAGAAACGTGACTATCTGTGTGACATTACTGCTTGCACTGATTTTTCTGAAAGCAACTTCAGGATGGCCTTGCTATTCTTTGGGTCACCTTGCTTCTCAGAAAAACTGCAGGTGTTGACTGTTCAGACAGCAACAACAAGAGCAAGGACTCCAGTAGCACTAGCACCAGCTGCAACCTGGCTTATGGAGGCACTAAACAGTTAATCCTGAGCACCAGGTCATGTTCCAGGGGCCTACATTCAAATCCTGCCACAACAGATAGTGGAATTTGCTTTCAATAAAAAAAACCTGGAATTAAGAGTCTAATGATGACCATAAATCCATTGCCCTTTGTTAGAAAGACCCTTTTGGTTCATTAATATCTTTTTAGGGAAGGAAACTGCCATCTTTACCTGGTCTGGCGTACATGTGACCCCAGACCCACAGTGATGTTGTTGACTGTTAACTGCCCTCTGGATGATAGAATATCACTCAATAAAATGTGTTGATTGAAAATGGAATGTTTTACTAATGAGTAGTAAATGGTTTTCCTGACTTGCCTCCTTTTTCAAGTTTCTAGATTTTGAACTTGTGCAACTCTGTGTTTAAAAATGTTTGACTTCCTTAAGCCTCCCTCAGAACCCAAACTTCTACATCTTTGCTTCTCATTTCTACAGCATCCTAAACAGAATGACAACTTACCAGTGCTGAGGTGATGAAGATAATGCACTGTACTCCCACTGAGATCTATTCAATGTTTTGCAGCAGCAGAATAGCAGGACCCAAAACTTGTTGTTATGACTTTTATTTATATGTAAAACTTAGAAACAAATTATTCACAGACAAGCTGTGTAGAGACTCACAGTCAAGCTTGCTCATGTCTTCACTAATGACTCCACAAGCACACATCCAGTTGAAAGTTTTTGATGAAAGTCATAAGCAAGAACACTAGCCAAAATTCTTCACCCTTGCACGGAGTATTCAAGCCAATTGTTGTGCATCTCCTCTGTCCTAACTGAGATCAACCAACAACGCAGGCTAAGACCCAAATCTGGACTGTTAAGGCTGATTTACTCACTGCACATTTTTATGTAGTCACCCAGAAATTACTGGTAATATGGTCTTGGTTTCAGTCTTTACAAATGCCAGAATTTTCAACTTATTAAATCACAGTTAGTACAGTACCAATAACTTACACTGACATTTAATTTTGTTTATTTCTCACATGAAATTATCTAAATATTGTGAATTGACCTTGGTGATGGCTAATGATATATTTTATAAACATGTTAAGGACTTGAATGCCAAGATTTTATAAAGATTGTATAACAGGACTGAATTTTCTCTAGCGAGGCAGGTAGAAATATTTTTGTCTTGGCAGACCAACCTCAATATAAAGAGCCCCATTAGACCAGATTCTCACGTCGATGAGATTGAGTTAGGCTTGGCAACACTGAAAGCAAGCCCCAGGCAAACAAAAAATGGATTAGTGCTATAGAAGGGTTGTTAGAAGTCCTGCTTCAGTTTACTGAGACTTGTTTGAGTGGTTAGAAGCTGTTATACCCTTATCCCCTGCACACACCACTCAACCCCCAGTGCTCCATCGTATTCTATGTGCCACCTCCACTGTCATGCATCCAGCATCCACCCAGGCAGACCTCAGGACTCATGTCAGGACAAATAAATTTTTATAGGTTTCACTCAGATGTGTTTAATAGTGAAAAAAAATCCTTTCATGAAACCCTGTCAAAGTTTTTAAATCACCTCAAGTGTTTCACTCCTTAGACAAAGAAATTTCTTATCGAAAAATAAATAATTTAAACTGTCAATGAAACTGGAAATGCAGACCACTTACTGACGTAATTTTAGCCTTTTAAACATAGTCAAGCATTCATAATGGCATAATATTAGCCCCTTACAAATTAACAACAGAGATCTCGATTGAAACTGGTTTTGATGTCTTTAGAAATGAATAGAGATCTCAATGCAGATAGTTTCATTTATTTCACATGGGTCTCTCAAGGCTTGACTCAACCTGTGGTCAGATAACCACTGCAGCTATTTTAGGTCCTTGATTCTTCCTTTTAAGAAAGCACTTTAGTCCATGAAGGGCACAGGTATAACAATCAGATGTAAATAAAAATTAGGCAGTCCGTATTTATCATGATCATAATAATCTCCACCATGTACATAAAGACATAAGCACGAGGGAGGAATAGGCTGACACTTGGATCCCAATTCTGCTGCACATTTCTTCGGTTGATGCCATCAATAGCCTTCCCTTCCAGTTTTGTCAGTCCGCCTGCCTATTTTTGAACTGGCATAGGCAGAAAGGCAAGAGTGTTTGGAAAACAGCTAGTTAGCAATGTGCATTGCTACAATGTGCATTACACAGTCAGTGTTACAGACACCCAATGTGCAGAAGGAATCAGAACAAGATTAAGGGAGAGGATGAGAAAGAGGTGGCAGAGCTGAATGGAGGAGGAGGCTCTAGCTCAGCTGTGAACAGGCAGCGGAAGATCACCCACAGAGGCATCACCTAATGATCCTGTGAACCTGGGCCACCACACTGACGTACTCTGCCTCTCTCATCCACTCACCCTGTCTCACTCATTCACAATCTTAGTCACCCACCCTGCTTCATGCATTTATTCAATCACCCACCCCACCTCAGTCAACCATCCAGTCACCCGGTCTCACTTATTCACTCACTCACTTACTCAACCTCGCTCGCCCACCCTGCCTCACTCACTCACACAGTCATCTTGTTTCACTCATTCACTCACTCACTCTTCAATCTCTCTCAGTCACTCACCTGCCTCCCTCAGTCAGTCACTCCCTCTCTCCCTCAGTCAGTCACTCCCTCCCTCCGTCACTCCCTCCCTCTCCTCCGTCACTCCCTCCCTCTCCTCCGTCCCTCAGACACTCCCTCCCTCAGCCCC
>NW_025972509.1:0-9670 GCF_021869965.1 Rhincodon typus
CCATTTCTGAAGAACGGTCTAGGCCCGAAACGTCAGCCTTCCTGCTCCTCTGATGCTGCTTGGCCTGCTGTGTTCATCCAGCTCTACACCTTGTTATCTCTGATTCTCCAGCATCTGCAGTTCCTACTATTTCTGACTCGGATATCAGATTACCTCGCCTTCCAGAAACGATTTGCTTCGATACAATTTCTGGTTAGATGTATACCCATAAAGGCAATTTGACCCTTAATCACCAGAATACTAACAACTCTGGTTTTGTGCTCAAATAGCCAGGAAACAACAGGAAAAGGAAAAGAGACACTTTTCGAAGGTGGAAAGGGATCAAATTAACAGAGGCCCTTTTCGAATTTCCTAAGTGGAGGGCAAGAGCTTAAGAAAACAATGAGGAAAACAAAAAGGAGACATGAAGAAATACATGAAAAATTAGGGAGAATCCCAACATATTCTACAAGCATTTTAAATGGAAGAGGATAACCAGGAGATAGCAGTAGGGCCCATTGTGGACAGAGGACATGAAGACAGAGGACAATTGTGTTAAACGAGTAGTTCACTCTGTATTCACTCAGGAGAAGGAGGATGTAGAAACGAGTTGGATAGAAGTGCAATGAGGTTCTCGAGCAGACTGACACAGAAAGTAAGGAGGGAGTGGAGGTTTTGTAAGGCTTTAACAGTGGGTAAATCCCTCGATCAGGATGAGTTTCATCTCAGACTACTGTGGGAGGCGAGGGAGAAAATTACAGGGGCTCTGTCCCAAACCTTTACTTCCTCTCTGGCATCAGGGGAGGTGACAGAGGACTGGAGGACAGCTAATGTAAATTCCATTTTTCAAGCAAGGTGATAGGGATAAAGAAGGGAATTGCAGACCAATGAGTCTCACATCAGTGGTCAGGAAACTCCTGGATAAAATTCTGAAGGACAGAACTAATCTCCATTTGGAGAGGCAAGGTTTGGTCAGGGATAGCCAACATTCTTTGTCAGAGGGAGGTCATGTCTAACAAGTTTGAATTTTTCGCTGATGCGATCAGGTGTGTAAATAAGGGTAGTACTATTGATGAAATTTATCTGGCCTTTGATAAAGGTCCCACAAGGGAGACAGATAAAGAAGGTAAAAGCATGTGCAATCCATAGTAACTTGGCAAGATGGATTCAAAATCGGCTTAGTGGTAGGAGCCAGAGGGTAGTGGTTGAAGGCTGTTTGTGTGGCTGGAGGCCAGTGTCAGATGACATATCACAGACTCCCTACAGTGTGGAAACAGGCCCTTCAGCCCAACAAGTCCACACCGACATTCAGAGCATCCCACCCAGACCCATCCCCCTATAACCCACCTCATCTACGCATCCCTGAACATGATGGGCAATTTAGCATGGCCAATCCACCTAGCCTGCACAACTTTGGACTGTGGGAGAAAACCGGAGGAAACCTACGCAGACACAGGGAGAATGTGCAAACTCCACACAGACAATCGCCCGAGGGTGGAATTGAACCCGGGTCCCTGGAACTGTGAGGCAGCAGTGCTCACCACCGATATACATATACGTGATATACAACAAAACACTGGAGGCCAGGGGAACAGTCAACACATGTGTGGTAACACAAAGATTGACTGCGTAGTTAATCATGCAGGGTTTTTAGTTCTTGGATCACTGGAATTTCTTCTGGGGTATAGGTGACCTGTACTAGCGGGATGGGTTGCACTTGAACTGGAGGAGATCCAATATCCTTGTTGGGGAGATTTGCTAGTGTTACCCGGGAGGGTTTAATCTAATTTGGCGGGGTTGGGACTCTGAATAAGAGAGGGGCCATCGAGAAATCAGGGGAAAATACAATAGCCATCAACAGCAAGTTTACTATCAAGGACAGCCAGGGGCACAGTAAAGGGAGGGAAAAGACTTCTGGTTTAAAGTGCATTTATGTCAACTTACAAGGCCTCACTGCTAAGGCAGATGAGCTCAGAGACTGCATTGGCTCTGGGGAATCGGATATTATAGCCATAACAGAAACATGGCTGAGAGACGGGCAGGACTGGCAGCTCAATGTTCCAGAATACAGAAGCTGCGTGCGTGACAGAAGTACAAGTAAACGAGGAAGGGGAGTTGATCTTTTGTTAAGGGGGGACATAGCAACAATGCTTAGAGAGGATATTATTAAAGGGTCATCAAATGAGGCTATATGGTTAGAACTTAGAAACAAGAAAGGGATGGTCACTCTGTTGGGACTGGATTATAGACCCCCAAATAGCCAGAAGGTATTGCAGTAGCAGATATACAAGAGACATTGCAAATACGTGTGGGAATAACAGAGTAGTATTGGTTGGAGATTTTAATTTCCCCTGTATTGACTGGGCCACCAGAGCGTAAAAGGCGCGGATGGGGTGGAATTTGTCAAATATGTCCAACAAAGCTTCCTAAACCAATACGTAGAGGGCCCTACCTCGGGAGAGTGCAACACTGTACGTCCTCTTAGGAAACAAGGTCGGGCAAGTAACTGAAGTGTCAGGTGGAGACCACTTTGGGTCCAGTGACCATAACTCTCTCAGTTTTAACATAGTTATGGAAAAGATAGGACAAGTCCACAGGTTGAGGTGCTAAACTGGAGCAGGGCCAATTTGGGGGCCATTAGGCAGGATTGAGCATCAGTTGATTAGGTGAGTATGTTTGAAAGAAAAGGGAATGACTGGCAAATGGGGGGCTTTTAAAAGTGTGCTGTCAAGAGTCCAGGGACAATATGTCCCTGATAAGGTGAAGCAAAAAGATGGCAGGTTTAGGGATCCCTGGTTGATGAGGGATATTGAGGCTCTAGTGGAAAAAGAAGGCATACATTGGGTTTAAGCTATCGGGCTTAAGTGAATCCCTAGATGACAATAAAAAGCATAAGCATAGGAGCACACTCAAGAGAGAAATCAGAAGAGCAAAAAAAGACTGTGAGGTAAATCTGGCAAATAAAGTTAAAGATAATCTCAAGAGGTTCTATAGCTATAATAAGAATAAAAGAGTGGCTAGGGAGAGAATAGGACCCCTTAAAGATCAGCACCGCCGTCTATGTGTGGAGCCACAGGAGATGGGGAAGATTTTAATGAATATTTCCCCTTACTAAATCCTGAGGAGAGAATCGTGGATGCTAATGAAATAAGGGAAACAAGTGGGGATGTTTTGGACAATATACATATTACCAGAGAGGAGGTGTTTGCAGCCTTTGATCGCATTAAGGTGGATAACTCCCCTGGGCCTGATCAAGTCCATACTCTGACATTGTGGGAGGGGAGGGAAGAAAATGCAGAGACCCTTGCAGAGATTTCTGCTACATCTTTGGTCACTGATGAAGTTCACGAAGACAGGAGGGGTGGCTCACATTGCTTAAGATACAAAGACAAGCCAGGGAACGACAGACCAGTGAGCCTGACATCAGTGGTAGGCAAGTTATTGGACAGGATACTGAGGGACAGGAGTAGCCAACATGTGGATCATCAAGATCTGATTAGGTATAGTCAGCATGGATTTGTACATAAGAAGTCATGTCTGACAAATCTTTTAGACTTTTTAAAAGAGGTAACAAAGAGGATAGATGGGGGTGAGGAAGTGCATGTTGCCTATATTGATTTTACTAAGGCCTTTGACAAAGTCCTGCACGGCAGGTTCGTCATGAAGTTTAGGTTGCATGGGGTCCAGGGAGAGCTAGCTATTTGGATTCAAAATTGGCTCGATGGTAGGAAGCAGAGGGTGATGGTTGAAGGTTCTTTCTCGGACTGGAGGCCTGTAACTAGTGGTGTGCCACAGGGGTCGGTGCTGGGACCTTTGTTATTTGTTAATTACATAAGCAATCTGGATGTGAATGTACAAAGCATAATTAGTAAGTTTGTGAATGATACAAAATTAGGAGATATCATTCTTAGTGAGGAAGGTTATCAAAAATTACAGAGGGATCTTGATCAGATGGGGAAGTGGGCTAAGGATTAGCAAATACAATTCAATACAGATAAGTGTGAGGTGTTGCATTTTGAAAAGTCAAACCAAGATAGGACTTTAGACAGTAAATGGTAAGGTCCTGAGGAGTGTTGTGTGACAGAGGGACCTAGGAGTACAAGCACATAGTTTGTTGAAAGGGGTGTCACAAATTGACAGGGTGGTGAAGAAGGCATTTAGCATGCTGGCTTTCATCGGTCGAGGCATTGAGTATAGGAGTTGGGGTGTTATGTTACAGTTGTATAAGTCGTTGGTGAGGCCGCACTTCGGAGTATTGTGTACAATTTTGGTCACCTTGTCGTAGCAAAGACATAGTTAAACCGGAAAGTGTGCAAAGAAGATTTACGAGGATGTTGCCAGGACAAGTAGGCCTGAGTTATAGAGAGAGGTTGGACAGGATAGGACTTTATTCCTTGGAATGTAGGAGAATGAGTGGTGACCTTATTGAGGTGTATAAAATCATGAGGGGCCTAGATAAGATGAATGCATCTCATTTTTCTTCCCAGGGATGGGGAATTGATAATTAGAGGGCACAGGTTTAAGGTGAGAGGTCAAAGATTTAGGAAGGACTTGAGGGGCAACTTCTTCACACAGAGAGTGATGCATATATGGAATGGGCTGCCAGAGAAAGGGCTGAGGCAGGTACAATAGCAACATTTTAAAAACGTTTGGGATAGGCACATAATGAGAAGGGTTTAGAGGGATATGTACCAATTGGAACTTGCTCAGTGGGCACCATGGTCGGCATGGACCAGTTTGAGCCAAAGGGCCTGTTTATATGCTGCATTACTCTATAACTCTAAGTAGGAAGGTCTTAGGTTACAGGAAGACAGAAATGGGTTGGTCAGATAAGCAGAGTAGTGGTAGATGGAATTTAACCTGAAAAGTGTGAGGTGATGCATTTAAGAAGACCGAACAAGGCAAGGAAGTACTCAATGAATGATGATGAAAGTTCAGAAGAACAGAAGGTGCTTGTCCAAGGATCCTGGAATGCAGCAGGACAGGGAAATAGGGCAGTTAAGAAGGCATATGGGACACTTGCCTTTATCAGTCGTGGCACAGATTATAAGAACAGGGAGTTATGTTGCGGTGTACTTTGGTTAAGCCATAGCAGGAGTACTCTGTAGTTCTGGTTGCCACCCATACTACAGAAATGATGTGACTGCACTAGGGAACAGCTGCTTCCTGTCCACCCTGGACATGCCCCTCAATCTCATACACTCCAATCAGAACTTTCCTTAGCTTTCTGAGCATTAAGGAAACAGCATGCAGAGAGAACTCACTAGGACAATGCCGGAAGCATTTTAGCTATGAAGAGACACTGGTTAGGCGCAAGCTATTTCCCTCAGTGCACAGAAGGCGAAGGAGGAATCTGATTGGAGTGCAGAGATTATGACAGGCATATCAAGGGTGGTCAGGAAGTAGCTGTTCTCCTTATTTGAAGGGTAAATGGGAGTGGTATAATTTGAAAGTGAAGGGCAGGTGATTTCGAAGGGATTTGTGCAAATATTTTTTCATCCAGAGGGTGATGGGAATCTACAATGCACTGATTTGGAGGGCAGTAGAGGCAGAAAGCTTCATAACCTTTATGTCGATGAGCATTTGAAATGTCGTAACATTGAAGGCCATGGGTCATGTGCTGCAAAGTGGGTCTAGTGTTGACAGGTTGTTACTTGATTAGCCGAAAGGCTTCTTCTGTGCTGTATAACTCCATGCCATTCTTCCAGTGACAAAAGACTAGCCTTACTATAAAACTGATTATGTTACTGCCAAATTTCTGACCCTAAAATGGACACAAACCATATTCCATCCAACAGCGCATCACCTGCTGGCTCAGAGCTTCAGTAGAAGCCACTCATTCTTGCAAACATGAGATAACAAGGTGTAGAGCTGGATGAACACAGCAGGCCAAGAAGCATCAGAGGAAAGAAGGGTCCAGACCCGAAATGTCAGCTTTCTTGCTCTCCTGATGCTGCTTGGCCTGCTGTGTTCATCCAGCTCTACACCTTGTTGTCTCAGATTCTCCAGCATCTGCAGTTCCTACTATCTCTGAAACAATTCTTGCAAACATTTTCTTTTTATTGCATCAAACCCACCCACTTCATATAATTTTGCAAATCATACACTGGTTGAAGAATAACATAATTTTCATGATTTCACGAAAACATTTCTGTTATGTGTAGGATTCAGGACCATGAAAGAAAACTTTGGATTGAATTCTTAGCTGTTAAGTTGCACTGGGACTTTTCTGCTGTTGTTTTCAACAGAGTTTGATTCCCTTGAAAAAAACTGAGGATTAAAGGGGTCAGGAGGAAAACCTTAGATTGTGGATTCATTGCCCAGTTTGGTCTTTAGGGTGAAAATGCTCAACTCATTTTGAAAGAATCTGGATCTGCAGCTGAAGTGCTGTAACCTGAAAAGCTGGGGACTCAAAAATAGAAAGTGAGGTTAGAGTGGGTGCTATTTTATCCAGCGAGCACAGGCAGTAAGGTCTCAATGGCTTCTGTCTGAAAATTGTGTGAAACGGTGGAAGAAGTCACAGACTGATTAACAGTCAACAGAAACACTACATCCATGGCCAGAACCATCTTGTTATCAGCTGCTAGGGCTGTTAGGTTCTACTGGTTTCTGCAACCATACAGTGAATGAATGTGACCATCCCCCAGTAGATGCCAACATCCCAATGACTGCCAATCCATAATTTTTAGTCAGTCATTGATCAGAACTGTCTAGAAAAGTCTCAAATCAAAACTACACTTTCATTTAAGAAATGGGAATACAAAGAAAGATGTGTGTGGTTGTTTAAAGTAAATTATTTCAACTGTGGAACATCACTAGAGATTTGTGTCCGAGGTCCAACCATCTTCGCTGCTTAATCAAATGACCTTTCCTCCATTATAAAGATCAAAAGGGAGAATGCTCACTGATGACTGCACAATGCTCAGCATCACTCACAATGTTGTAATTGTACCAGCCTCAACCACTTCCTCTGGCAGCTAATTCCATACACGCAGCACCCTCTGCATGAAAAAGATGCCCCTTAGGTCCCTTTTAAATCTTTCATCTCTCACGATAAACCTATGAACTCTAGTTTTGGACTCCCCAACCCCAGGGAAAAGACCTTGGCTATTCACCCTATCCACGCCTCTCATGATTTTGTAAACCTCTCCTAAGGTCACCCCCCTCGGCCTCTGATGCCCCAGAAAAATAGCCCTAGCCTATTCAGCCTCTCCCTGTAGCTCAAACTCCAACCTTGGAAACATCCTTGTAAATCTTTTCTGAACCCTTTCAAGTTTCACAACATCCTTCCTACTGCAGGGAGACGAGAATTGCACACAATATTCCAAAAGTGGTCTAACCAACGCCCTGTAGAGCAGCAACATGACCTTCCAACTCAGTGACCAATAAAGGCTAGCGTACCAAATGCCTTCTTCACTATCCCGTCTACCTGCAACTCCACTTTCAAGGAACTGTGAACCGGCACTCCAAGGTTACTTTGTTCAGCAACATTCCCAGGACCCTTCCATTAAGTGTATACATCCTGCTCTGATTGGTCTTTCCAAAATGAAGCACCTCACATTTATCTAAATTAAACTCCATCTGCCACTCCTCAAACTATTGGCCTATCTGATCAACATCCCATTGTACAAGGAGGTAACCTTCTTCTCTGTCCACTACACCTCCAACTCTGGTGTCATGTGCAAACTTACTAATTATACCTCTTATGTTGACATCCAAATTATTTATATAAATCACCAGTTTAATGGGAACGTAGTTGTGATGTGGTGGTGGGTCTCATGGAGAAGATGAGCTCAGGAAGAAGATGAGGGTGCTATTCTCTTGTAAGGGACATCACAACGGAGTCAGATAATGTTTTCACTCATGTTCATGATAGCAAGATAATTTAAGAAACATCTTGACAACAGGGTCCGCAATCAGCAAAACTGTGATCATGAGTTGAAATCAGCAATCAGGAATGAGTGATTTTTTCCCCTCCTTAGCTTAAGTATGAGGCTTAATCCTTCAAGCTAACTGTAGCACTAAAGAAAAACTTAAATAACTTCTTAAAACTAATGAATCTAGTGGAAATCATGCTAACATTTAGGGTTAGTTCTAATTAACAGATGAAATGATTATTATTATTGTTGTTGTTAACACACATTTACCAGATATGAGCCAGTGTTGTTGGCGCCAGACCCGTGGTGAGAAAGATATCTTTGACCTCTACCCCAGAGACAAATCCATCCTGGTCTTTGTCAGTTTTCACGAAAATTTCATCATATTTTGCTTTGTCAGCTGGTGTTACAACCCATTTGACAGCCTAGAAAATAACAGAAAGCGTTGCTAAGACTAACAACTGCACCATCATTTTCAACGTTCGGAATCAGAACAGCAGTTTATATGAAAGCAAAATACAGATAATGCTAGAAATCAAAAGTAAAAAATGAAAATGTGATGTACACACAGAAAGACCAGAAGCATCTGTGAAAAAAAAACAGAATTGATGATGACCGTTCATCCTAATAGGGGAAAAAAATTAGAGATCTACCAGTTATTTACCAAGAATCAATACAGGAAAAAGTGAAGAGGTATCTACAGGCAGTTCCCAATTTATGAATGTCTGAATCATGACCAGAGTACTTACAAACAGCTATTTTGTATTGCACTTTATTGTGTTTCAACTTGCATACAAATCAACTAATGAACACAGTCGTTAACAAAACCCGTTAACAACTTGAGGGCTGCCTTTATAGGATGTGTAAACATATTAACTTCACTATGAACTATGAAAACCAAGTGATATGTGCTAAACATCATGTTTGAGTGGAGATGATTACAATTAAAATAATCACACTTTCAGACACAGATGACACACCATTCCACATATTGTATCATTCCTGAAAATGGATCACCAGATTGCTAATTGTTTCAACTGAAGTACACACAGATGGAGGGCATTGATTAGATAGTTACTTCACAAGTGACACAAGTGGAATCAGGAGATACAAACCTGCAATAATTTACTCTATGAATAAATCTATTCTTTGAATTCTTCCTTCACCATTGAGCTATCATGAAAACCAGAGTATTAAAAATGTTTTCTCAATTGGTGTTCTATCTAATGCTTTTTTTTAAAATTCGCAGCATGTGAGCATTGTTGGCTGAACCAACATTTATGCACATCCCTAGTTGACAGAGGGCAGATAAGAGCTAACTACATTGTTGTGGGTCTGGAGTTATATGCAGGCCAGAACAGGTCAATTCAGCAGTTACATTCCCTAAAGGACATTTTTGAACCAAATGGGTGTTTATGACAATCGACAATGGTTCTCAACAGACTCAATTCCAATTTTTACCAAATTCAAAATCCATCTTCTGCCACGGCAGGATTCAAACCCACATCCCAAGAACATTAGAGACAACAAGGTGCAGGGCTGGATGAACACAGCAGGCCAAGCAGCATCATAGGAGCAGAGAGGCTGACGTTTCGGGCCGAGACCCTTCATCAGAAAAGGGGGAGGGGAAGGGGGTTTTGAAATAAATAGGGAGAGAGTGGGAGGCGGATAGAAGAGGGATAGAGGAGAGGATAGGTGGAGAGGAAACAAACAGGTCGAAGAGGCGGGGATGGGGCCAGGAAAGGTGAGTGTAGGTAGGGAGTTAGGAAGGGGATAGGTCAGTCCAGGGAGGACGGACAGGTCAAGGGGGCGGG
>NW_025972510.1:0-9669 GCF_021869965.1 Rhincodon typus
CTAGGCCCGAAACGTCAGCGTTCCTGCTCCTCTGATGCTGCTTGGCCTGCTGTGTTCATCCAGTTCTAAACCTTGTTATCTCAGATTCTCCAGCATCTGCAGTTCCTACTATCTCCAGAGCATTTGACTTTTGTCATTTCCTTTCTCTACTGAGAAGGAAATGACCCCAGGCTGGCAGCTCCATTAATGGCAAAGTTGGAAATTAAAGAGAAACGACCACAACCCACTTCATATTTCCATAAATAAATAACATGACTGTTGGTCATTCTGGAACAGTTTCTCGGTTAACACTCATCATTCAATGAATCAAAGTGACTGCTGGTAACAGCTAGATATTCTGCGTTCACGATGCAATGTAACGTATTTTTCAACAGTTCCATTACTACATATAGAAACATCTTTACTTTCTTTTTGGGGAAAAAGACAATTTTACTTCCCATGTTAAGTAGTTTCTCACAAGCTGGCTTACTTTAGGAAATAAAGCACCAGTCAAAGCCCTTGAAAGCTTTGTGTGGTTTCAAATCTTGTATGGTAATACTGGGAATGAAAACATAAACGTATGCTCCAGGCCAAAACAAATAAAACTGCCTATCATTACTCACCTGGCCGCTAACTGTGTCATGTTATGTATGTCCTTGAACATTCTTTTGCAAATATGGGGTTTATGGCAGACTAAACATAAAAATATGACAAACAGGATTTTCAGAAATGCTGTGTTTAAAATTACCAAATGAAGCCAGAAAAACTGACAGACAACTATTAGCTACAATTTTCTTAACAGGGAAAGGTGCTGATAAATTTAATTCAAACCAGTGGTGGAGGGGGGAGAAAGGGGATAGTTGCAGCTGTCACACAAAATTCAACCTGCCACTGAGCCCTGTGGTTGTCTGGGATTCACTAAATGCTTAAATTTGTATGAATAAAAATGAAGGGATTTTGTTTTGATTTGATTTATTGGTGTCACGTATTTAAATAAAGTGAAAAGTTTTATTTTGTGTGCAGTACAGGCAGATCATAACATACAAAGTCAAAAGGTTCACAGGATGATTGAACAGAGCAAGGAATACAAAGTTACAGCTGCAATAATGGTGTACAAAAATACAAGAGTAACATTAGATTTTTCAGCTCTGTTCTTCCATAAAGCTATCAAAGCCTGACCTTTACAGTGAGAAAATGATTTTCTCGTTGTTAAAAAAGCACATCTCACAAGAAAAGATGTTGTCTACTCATTGTTCTAATGCATCAAAAATAGAAGGAAGGCTGAAATCACAGAATGAAAAATCTACTCAATATATTTCTGTAAGGAACATGATTTTGGCAGCTATTCAGCAATGCACAGATTAAGAAACCTATCTCTCTGGGGTACGTCGATAAAGCGTGGAGCTGGAAGAACACAGGCAGCATCAGAGCAGCAGGTCCCGACCCGAAACGTCGACTTTCCTGCTCCTCTGATGCTGCCTGACCTGCTGTGTTCCTCCAGCTCCGCACTGTATCAACTCTGACTTCCAGTATCTGCAGTTCTCGATGTCTCTGGCGTATGAACCAGTTAGCTTACAACTTCATTGATTTTCCCCGCTCCCTCAAACAAGACAACCACAAGGATTTCCACAATCACACACACACTTGCCAATTCCCTCACCACACTTTGTTAAAAAAAGGTCTCAGAAATGCAGGAAATTATTTTCAGAATACAGACAGCACTTATTTTCGCAGAACAATTCATGTCTCGACTCAACAGGCATATTTACCCAACTATTTATCCAATTTGCAGATGATATACTTCTAGCTGAACAATATACACATGTTCCTGTCAATCATTTGTTAAAGAAGATACAGAACTGTGTACTGTGAAACTGAACTGGTGACTAAAATTCATCATAAGACCATTTTCTTCAAAATGATTTAACTGCAACAATCTGAATAGTATTAGGTAATGTGCTCCATTTCTGCAATAATTGTGTTTTTAAACATTTATAAAAATGATAATCCTCGACCATCAAGTAAAAGATTTCATCAAACTCAAGTAAAAATAAATTACTGCTGCTAACAGTACCATTCATTGTTCACATCAATGGCAACCAGAATGTTCAATGTGCCAGGTAAAGAGATTTTGTATTGTTCTACAAAACTGTTTGACATTTTAAGATTCACAACCAAGTTTGCCAAAAGCTATACTTCAAATATGAAGTATTTCCCCCAGAAAGCTGTTGGGACAGAGGCTTTTTTTGCTTCTGAATCGGCACTAGAAAGAAACAGCTCACAATACCACTGAGATAGCAAGAACTCCAGCTCCACACTCTGTTATCACAATACCATTGCTTGTTTCTAATTTATGGAAGGACTAGTCAGAGAAATACTGGAATACTGTGAACAGTTTTGGGCCTCTTAGCAAAGGAAAGATATACTGGCACTGGAGGCAGTTCAGAGATCTACCAGGCTGATACTGGGGTATGAGGAGAGAGTGCGCCAGCTGGGCTTGTAGTTTTTTGGAATATGGAAGAATGATGGTGTAGTGGGGATGGGGGTTGTCTTATTGGAGAACACAGGATTCTCTGGGGTCTTCAAGCTTTTGGAAAGGATGATAGAAAGACCAACATATTTTCATAGTATCCATGTTTTCTATCATGACATATCATGGCAGGCCATTCATCACAAAATGTGCTTTAAGTTCGCAATCTTAAACAACTGGGGAATTACAATATAAGGTATATGAAACGTATGAGCAAAAACTACAACACAGGCTGCACTTATAATGCAGGTACTTGTCTCCGATGTGAGAAAAGGAATATAAGTCAGGATTTCCTCTGCCAATCAAGCCCGCCCCTTCCCCATACGGGGCAGTACAGAGGAGGGCAGGCATGAAAATTTCCACTGCCTGCTTTGCTGGCACCAACCCACCCCCAGGCCATTGGCCCAAGACTGCCACCAGCTACAGATGAACTACCTGCCCACAACTGAAGGATGGAGAATGGCAAATTAAGACCAATTCTCAGGGGCTGACAGGAATTTTCCAGGCTTTAAAGGAGGTGAGAGAGGGAGAAAAGCAGAGACAGTAGAAAGCAGTTCCAGAGATCAGTGCCTTGGCAGTGAAGGGCACACCGTCATTGCTCATTAGGAATGTGGAAATGGGACTACACACCATCTCACACACTCAACAGTTTACATATGACCATACAAACAGGAGTTGGCCATTCAGTTCCTTGTATCTGCACTGGCCAATCAACAAGATCATGGCTGATCTAATTGCAACCTCAAATCCACATTCTATCCCCTCCCCCAAAAAACCTTTCACTCCCTTGCTTAGCGAGAAACTACCAACCTCCGCCTTAAAAATATTCAAAGCCTCTGCTTCCACTGCATTTTAAAGGAGACTGTTACAAAGACTCATGGTCCATTGATGTTGCCTGGGCTAGAGAGTTTCAATCCTGAAGAGAGATTGGACAGACTCAGTTTGCTTTCCTTATAGCAGAGGAGATTGAGAGGGGACATGATAAGATGTATAAAATGATGAAGGTCATTGATAAGGCAAACAGGAAGAAACTTTTCCCCTTAATGAAGGGATTGATGACAACGGGACATAGGTTTAAAGTAAGGGATAGAGGGTTTAGAGGGGATGTGAGGAAAAGCATTTTCACCCAGATGGTGCTGGGAATCTGAAACTCGCTGCCTATAAGGGTGGTAAAGACAGAAACCCTCATCACATTGAAGAGGTATTTAGATGTGCACTTTGTGATACCAAAGCATATGAGGCTATGGGGTACGTGCTGGAAAATGGGATAGGAATAGCTAGGTGGTTTTTGGCTGGCCCGGATGCAATGCGGTGAAATGCCTTTATCTGTGCTGTAGATCCTTACAACTCTATGAGAGAAAAATAATTAGTTTGTCTGTTCTAAATGGGCAACCCCTTATTTTTAAACAGTGGCCTCCTAGTTGTAGATTTTCCCTTAACAGGAAACATTGTTTCCACATCCATCCTGTCAAGATCCCCTAGATTTCTATCAAGTCTGCTGTCTATCATCCTCCACGTTTGAGTAAAGGAGCTATATTTGTTATTACTCAGTCTAAGGGGGTTGTCCCCAAATCTAGGGAGTTTTGGAAAATTAAAACCAATGCATCAACTATCTCACTAGCTACTTCTTATAAGATCCTAGGATCATGTCCATCAGGACCTGGGCACATCTACCTGGTGGTCCATCAATTTACACAGTACCATTTCTCTGGTGATTGTAATTTTCCTGTGTTCCTCATGCCCTTCCATTTCTTGATTTATCACAGTTTCTGGGATGTTAATTGTATCCTTAATCCTGAAGACTTACAAAATATCTGTTCAATACATCTGCCATTTCTTTATTTTCCACTATTAATCCTGCAGTCTCACTTTCTATGGGACCAATACTCATTTTCCTATATCTTTTGATTCTAAAAGATTTACAGAATCACTTTCTTCATTTATATTTTTGGATACTTTTCCCTCATACTCTAATTTTTTCCACCTTGTTAATTTTTTATTCTTTGCTGTTGTTTATGTTCACTCCAATCTTTTGAGTTTACACCTGTCTTTGCCTAATTATACGTTCTTTTAGTTTAATCTATTTTTAACTGTTCTGTTAAAATTTTTCTTTCTTGTTGGAATGTATCTTTTCTGTGTATTTTGAAGTTGTCCATTAAATGTCTGCCATTACATCTCTATCTCTATTCTCTAACCTAATTTGCCAACTCACCTTAGCTAGCTCTGTTTTCATATGTTCATAATTGAGTTTATTTAAATGTTAAAAATAGTCATAGAGATGTACAGCACAGAAGCAGACCCTTTGGTCCAAATCATCCTTGCCGACCAGATATCCTGATGAATCTAGTCCCGTTTACCAGCATTTGGCCCATATCCCTCTAAACCCCCCCAATCATGTACCCATCCGGATGCTTTCTAAATGTTCTAATTCTACAAGCCTCTGCCACTTCCTGTGGCAGCTCATTCCATATGCGCACTACCGTCTGCATGAAAAGGTTGCCCCTTAGGTCCCTTTTAAATCTTTCCCCTCTCTCCTTAAACCTATGGCCTCTTGTGTTGGACTCCCCCACCCTGAATTAGACCTTGCCTAATTACCCTAACCCTGCCCCTCACAGTTTTATAAACCATGACAAGATCATCCCTCAGTATCTGACATCCAGGGAGAATTGCCCCAGCCTATTCAGCCTCTCCCTATACCTCAAATCCTCCAACCCTGGCAACATCCTTGTAAATCTTTTCTGAGCCCTTTCAAGTTTCACAACATCCTTCCTATAACAGGGAGACCAGAACTGCACACAGTATTCCAAAAGTGACCTAACCAATGTCCTGTACAGCCTCAACATGACCTCCCAACTCCTGTATTCAATGCACAGATCAACAAAGGCAAGTGTACCAAATGCCTTTTTCACTATTCTAGCTGCCTGTGACTCCATTTTCAGGGAATAAAGAACCTGCTCTCCAAGGTCTCTTTGTTCAGCAACAGTCTCCAAACCACTCCTCTCTCCCTCAAATGGAATGTAAAGTTCAATAATATAATGGTCACTGCCACCCACAATGAACTCTTACAGTCTTTGTGCGCAATACCAAGTCTAGTGTAGCTTGCTGTCTGGTTGACTCTAGAGCATGTTGTTCTTAGAAACCATCCTGAAAACATTCAACGAACTCATCGTCTAAGTTACTTTTGTCCATCTGACTTTTCCACTCTAAACATAGATTACAATTTCCCATGATTATTACAATGCCTTCCTGGCAAGTTACACCTTTTTTCTATCTTTATGATCTACCAAACTACATTTGGTTATGGTTGAGAGGCCTGTACATCACTGTGATAAGTGACATCTTGCCATTATTATTTTTCATCTCCATTGAATCCATTGCTACATTCTGACTTCCTGAATTTAAGACTATCCTGTCCTTTTTGCTAATATCCTCAGTCACTAATAGAACTACCCCTCCATATTTTCCTAGGTTGCTATACCTTCTTAAATTGGGAGATTATTTCAATTGTCAAAAAATGCAGCTGAAATATCCAAGTTAAGTCACATAGAAAATCAATTTTTGGATTTTAGCGAAGATCTGTAGCTGGGGTTGAGGGTGAGGTTGTTGACTTGCTCGCCGAGCTGGCTTGTTCTCGTTCAGATGTTTCGTCACCATGCTAGGTGACATCATCAGTGGAGCCTCCAATGAAGCGATGTTATTCTACTCCACTTGGAATTTATAATGTCCGGTCCATTATGGTGAATACAGTCATTTCCAGTTCTGTTCTGAATGGGTTTGTATATCCAATTCGATGTGTTTGTTGATTGCATTATGGATTGAGAACCATGCCTCTAGGAATTCCCGCGTGTGTCCATGTTTGGCTTGGCCGACAATGCAGCTAACAGCAAAATGACACGACGAACCTTCCCTAATATCGGTACACTCAGACTATGAAGGCCATCAGTTTAATTGGGACAAAGTAACCATAGTAGCCCAATACAAACATGGACATGCACGGGAATTCCTAAAGGCATGGTTCTCAACCCATAATGCAATCAACAAACATATAGAATTGGACCCCATATACAAACTCATACAGATCAAAACCGGAAATGACACTATTGACCATAACGGACCGGACAGTATAAATTCCAAGTGGAGTAGAATAACATCACTTCATCGGAGGATCTACTGATGATGTCATCTTGCATGGTGATGAAACGTCTGAACAAAAACAAGCCAGCTTGGCGAGCAAGTCAACAACCTGTTCAATTTTTGGAACATATTTTGAAATGCAGGAGAACACTATAAAAAAAGGCCACACACAACCTACAATAATTTCTTTATTATTAAAGTTGTTCATGGATGTCCTAAGCCAGCATTTCTAGCCCATCCCTAACTGTCCTGGAAAATATGGAGATGAGCTGCCTCCTTGAACCACAGCAGTACATTGGGCCTGGGACACACACAATGCTGTTAGGAAGGATGTTCCTGGATTCTGATCCAGTGACAGTGAAGGAAAAGCGATATATTTCCAAGTCAGGATGGTGTGTTGCCTGGAGTGGAACTTGCAGGTGGTGGTGTCCCATGTATCTGCTGCTTGTGTTCATCTAGATGGTGCAGATCATGGGATTAGAAGGTGCTGTTGCAGGGGCCTTGGTGAGTTACTGCAGTACACCTTGTAGATAGTTCACAATGCACTAGTCACTAATTTAGCTCCTCAACCTCATACAAGAAGCTCAGATTTAACACGCAGGTACAACAAGCCACAATGAAGGCAAATGGCACATTGGTCTTTATTGCAAGGCGATTGGAGTGCAAGTATAAGTTGAGTAGGGCTTTGGTGAGACCACACCTATAATACTGCATGTAGTTTTGCTCTCCATATCTAAGGATGGGAAATCTTGAACACGAGGTACAGGCTCAGGCTAAGAGATCAACCATTTAAGACCAAGTTGATGAGAAATTTCTTCACTCAAAGGGCAGGGGATCTTTGGAATTCTCTATACCCTGTCTGTGCCTATCAGCAAAATGGACACACCTTCAACACATGGACCTCAACTGAACTGGTAGATCATCACCATCTTTTCATGGGCAGTTAGGGATAGGTCTAAAACACTGCCCTAGCCAGCGGAGCCCACCTTCCATGAAAGGAGAAAAGAGAAATGTCAGAGATGTGGATGTTCCATCATTCAATATATTTAAGAGCAAGATAAACAGATGTTCGGTCACTCAGGGAATGCAGGGATACGTGAGGCAGGCAAGAAAGTGGAGTTGATACAAAAGATTGGTCACAGTCATAAAAAAAAGCCCGGAACAGACCTGAGGGCCAAATGCTCTTCACCTGCTCTAAATGTTTTCCTTTATCCTTTGAAGGTGTCACTGGCATTTGGATCCATTTGGATGGAGCAACTTGCCGGGCCATTTCAGAGGGCAGTTAAGAGCCAACCATATGGCTGTATGTAGGCCAGACCAGGTAAGGATGGCAGAATTCCTTCCTTCCCTGAAGACCATTTGTGAACTAGATGGATTTTTACAATTGATGGCATTTTTACAGCAGCGTGACTCAGTTATTTTTATCATTTATTCATCGGACACTGGTGTTATTGGCTGAGCCAGTCATTATTACCCATCCTTAATCACCCTGGTTTTAGAACAGACTAGAATCCTTACAGTGTGGAAGCAGGCCATTCAGCCCATTGAGTCTGCACAGACCCTCCGAAGAATATCCCACCCACACCCAACCCTCTCCCCTATCCCTGTATTTCCCATGGGTGATCCACCTAGCCTACACATCCCTGGGCACTACGGGCAATATAGTATGGCCAATCCGGCTAACCTGCACATCTTTGGGCTGTGAGAAGAAAATGGGGTACCCACACAGGGAGAACAATGCAAACTCCACACAGACAGTCACTCACGGGGGGAATCAAACCTGGGTCCCTGACACTGTGAGGCAGCAGTGGTAACCACTGAGCCACTGTGTCACCCCTGCTTTTGTGGCCCAGCTTTAAAAAATATGCTGGCTGTGGCGTGATTCGAACCCATGTCCCCAGCTCCTGGGTTTCTGAGTTACTGGTGAAATCAATGATGTAACCAAGACACCACAACCAGCCCTGAGTTATATTCTTAATGTTCTTACAGTCTTGGGGTTATTCTTACACTATTCTCACATACCCCTTCATTTTATTTCCCTTTATGTTCACCCTTCATAGACTCGAGTGTTAATTCTGCTCCCACTGTTTCAAGAGCAAGAATTTCATGTTGTAACAAGTCTCTGTGTACTATTGTTTTTTCTGTTGTTCACTTTAAATCTCTACCGACAGATTCACTGACTGATCAGTGGAATCGCTTAAACAAAAAGAGAAAATTTTGGGAAGTACTCAGGCAGTCAAACAGCATCTGGGAAAAGCAGAGTTAAACATTTCAGGATTTTCAATAGACCTAGAAAAGTTTGGCTATGTTACAGGTTTTAAGCAAATCCCACTCTGTTCTTTGCATCCTATGCTGTTCTGAAGAAGCTCAATGATCAAATGAAACAGCCCTAAAGCTTCAATCAGGCATTTTACAGCCTTTCAGCCTCAGTACTGAGTTTAATAATTGCAGATCCTAATATTCGTACATACTGTTTCAGTCTGTAGTTGCTGGCAATAGTTCAATTTTGCTTATTCATACTGTGTCTAAACCCATCTTTAACTTCTTACACCTTTCTCCCATTTGCACTATCATTGCGTTTGCTATTCCATCAGTTCTGTTTGCCCTTCTACAAAGTGGTTACATGCAAGCCTATATTAGGGAGCTTAAGGACTGCCTGGAATGAAGGCTGTTTTCCATTTGCTTACATGATCATTTGCATACACCTATGCTCTGGAAAACTGACTAGAGGATATTCGGGAAGTAGGACTGTCTGTTTGTGGGGTACGTGGAACATCCTTTGTTCCAATCCTACTTAGGTCCCACCTCACAGCTCTTTCTCCAGTATATCAATGACATCATTGCTGCTGCTTCCTTCTCTCATCTGGAATTGGAAAAAATTATCAATTTTGCTTCGGAGATAGTAGGAACTGCAGATGCTGGAGAATCTGAGATAACAAGGTGTAGAGCTGGATGAACACAGCAGGTCAAGCAGCATCAGATGAGCAGGAAGGCTGATGTTTCGGGCCTAGACCCTTCTTCAGAAA